>NC_056750.1:25881031-26026031 GCF_019279795.1 Protopterus annectens
CTCTATTACAGGTAACTGAATCAGGTGGTGGAAAAACTCTGAATGTTAAGTGTTACACTATAACAGTGGGAAAGAAGAGAGCTGAGCGTTAAATCTTTAAATGTAACAAATGAAAAAAAAAAGATGAAAAATGATTTCAGATCTATTGAGCAGAGTCTGCTGTAACGAGAGAGAGAAAGATGAAAAATGATTCCAAATTTACTGAGAACATTGTACATTAGACTTCTTTCTGCTGGGAACTGTCAGCATGACTAAAACAAAGAACACAGCACGTTAAGCTAAGACTTACTAGTTTTCTGGAGAGGATTTTGACTTTCCAGAATCAGACCATTGATTTTTTGTTACTTTTCCAAAGTTTGATATACAAAACGATATGTTTTTTTTTTTTTGTAAGACTTGCTCTGAATGTCCCATGTATGTACAGTACAGAAAAGAGTTATAAGCGGCTTGCATTGTAGATATTTTCCCAATACTGTGAAAAGAATTACAAGGTAGCAGCTTAGAAGTGCAACTTATGAAGAGCATTTTCCTGCATATCAATTGATAACAGAAAGGCAATGAAATGGTCACACTGCTTTGGCTGGGCTCGGTTTGCTGACCTGTCTCTATCTAAATTCATGCTAGCATTTCTTCTTCTTTCAATAAGTGCCTTGTATCTATTGATCCAGCTTGTAACTAGAGACAGATGGAAGTTATCAGAAGAAAAAGGGAAAAATCACAAGCAGCAGCTCTGGGGACCTAGACTAGGAAAGATGAAATAGTGTGGCCTTTCCGGTGATGTCTATATTCAGTGCTCATTTTTGCTCAATTTAGTAACAGCAGGACAAATATAAACCCACAGATATAAATGAATGAAGTTGGTTTATCCTTGTCCTTTGCAACAATATCCCAGGATCAATAGCTGCTTCAGGGAAAGAATAACTGGTGCCTGTTAAAGTGACGAGGCCTTCTGTTAATGGATGCGCTAACCCTTCTGTGTGCTGCTTATCAGGAGACCTACTCAGCTGTAATTGAAGCTAATCAAGTGAGGAAGAAACAGGATGTCTCTGATTTGGGGAAATTTGATTTCAGGCTAAGTGAATCAATGCTGGAGTAATTATCAGGCAACCTTGACAAAAAAAGCAAAACTTTTGGAGTGTGAGTGTGTGTGTGTGTGTGTGTGTGTGTGTGTGTGTGTGTGTGTGTGTGTGTGTGTGTGTGTGTGTGTGTGTGTGTGTGTGCGTGTGTGTGCGTGTGTGTGTGTGTGTGTGTGTGTGTGTGTGTGTGTGTGTGTGTGTGTGTGTGTGTGTGTGTGTGTGTGTGTGTGTGTGTGTGTGTCAGTTTACACATCTTATTATAATCACAGAATTAATCCACTCTTTAGTTCTTTGCTCTGTTAAACCTGCTATATAACTGAAGTGCACAGATGCCTTTAATTTTTTTGTTGTCTTGCTGTCGTACCCTCTTAGCTCTTTAATGAAGGATTTGGGGTCACCCTAGACCTGTCCTAGATTTGTAATCAAAAGTGATAATTGCTTTTAAACATTTTAAATATATCAAGAGTTTAGAAATGGAATAAATGTGAAAAAACAGATCTTTTGTTTTATTTACAATTTCATGTCTGGACTGTAGCTGCATTAATGCAATCTACAGCAAGAGGTTAAATTAAGTCTCACATTTGTAGAAGTAGTAACATTTAATGGTCTGTGTACCTACTTCTGATTGTTTTAAAACTATTATTATATCAAGACTGAAAAGAAGGTAGGGGAATAGTTGCTGCAGAACCTGGAGAAGTGCATTTCTATCACCTGGACATATGCAGTACCTCAGTATAATACTTTGATTCTTACACTAGTGTTGCCCGAGCTGAAATTCTACTTTTCTTCCTTGATTATAACCCAGCAAATAAGTCATCAATACTAAGTAGTTGTATGGAATTAACCTTATATGCTTCTCAAATTAATAGTGGAAATTCAAAAACCTCAGATGTTTCCATATTAACTGCCTTTCATCTGTTATTATCTGCCATCTACCTGATAATACCTGCTGCATACCTGTTAAGGCATTACCTGCCAGACACCTGTTAAGGCATTAGCTGTCATACATCTGCCTTCCCGCATACTGATGAATTTAGCATGTGATTGAGTTCTGTATTGTTCTTTAAACTGGTAAGGAAATATCTGCTGCTACCTGGAGTTAACTATTAAGATCTCAGGTCATCAACAATTATCTTGTTCATAACAGTAGCATACACTACGTGTCTCATATTATTGCAATTTAAAACAACACAGGCACTGTAAACTAATATACTAACATTTTTGTTTTTATTAACATGCACTGGATTTGTTTGTCTGATGCCAGTCAATGCATCTACACTAACATCCTTTACCAATCTCTTGACATGTGGAGCTGAAATATCAGGGTGTTTGTAAAGGTTCCTCTCAGGTCTTAATAACCTCAGAGTATTTTTTGTCCCTTGACCCAGGAGGTGTACCCTCCATTAAGGTATGTCTGACAGTCATATATGTGCGAAACAAGGCTTTCTCATATGTGAAAAGATTTCCAATAAGTTAGGAGCTTCTCCCCTTTTATTAGCATGTTTTCTCCCTCTTATACTTGCTGATTATCCTATTTAGTCCAAGATTTGGTCCGACATCTTTACCACATGTCAGAAAAGGCCCTAATTATCCCCAGCCTCAAGAACTACTTGACAGTCCCTGGCTAATAGTTCCCATACAATATAGTAGGAAGAGGAATCCTAACCTCATGCTTTACAGATACAACATGGGTGCTACTCTGATGGGAAAAAACATCATCAGCTTGTGACATCTGTCCTCTCATGTATACACCAACTTCTGACTACAGTCCCATCAGCTGATTGGTGTGGCCATTCACATGCCATAACTTGGCCCTTTGGTGAACCTGGTCCCTGCATCTTCTAAAGGTGAGTACACCATCTGGTTCATCTACCTTTCTCTTGAGAAGACAGGTGAGCTGCTGATTCCCATCTTCTCATGCATGTGTGTCAAGCACCTGGGTCACTAACAAATTTCAATTTGTCTCAGCTGGACTCACAGCTTTAGTCATCTTTATTACTGAGTTGGCTTAGCTGTTTGTTTCACCCCATTTTACTTTATCCAACCTATTTCATAGAGCCTCTACATACTTATAATCTATTACTCTTAATCCGATAAATGTTACCATAACATTTATTGCCATAACATAATCAGAGAACTACACTTTCATATCAAGAAAAGCATAAGCAGGAAAAATGACCAGAATTTATTATTTTTCTTTCTTTTTAAATCACGTCTGCTAAGTCTGGCATCCATCTCTTACACTTTCCTTTTAAAAGATCATTAATTAACTTGAAGAGCCATTATTATGAAATATACTCAGTCAAGGAGGACATAGACCGAGTCTGAAAAGTAGGGCTGCTGTCAGTGTGGTTAGGTTACTCCTGCTGTTGCACGTTCTCAGTGATACCACTGAAAGTTATCTGTACATAAAACTGATTTGGTCTTCTTCCTGAATAGCACATCGCAACAGGAAATGATCACGTAAGAAATCTGGAAGTACCCCAAGGTGAAAAACTTTCAGTCTTGTTATGGACAGCCCATCTAACAGAGAAGCAATCTTATTCTAGCGGAAAATCTCGTAATTAAGAAACAAGTTGTGCTGAGTTTCCTATTGAGAAAATTATACTTAAATCAGCATTGCAGTGCCACTGTTAAACCCCATATTTCCATATTCTTTTTGTCAGTTAATCACTGGAGCTTGACTGGTATTGTATTTGTGATTATTGTCGACTCTATGAATGTCCTTTTCTCAAATGCTATCATAAAATTGGTCTCTTTTTTCTAGGAGTCAGTCCCCCTTCACCCTATTGACCTCCCAACCTTGTATATACTAACTTCAAGGCTGTACAGCAGTGGGTAAAAGTGCAACCTCAAAGATCCCTGGAAGTTGTTTTCAGCTGTTACACCTCAACTGAATAGCATTCAGTTTAAAGCCACTTTGTAAGTTGACAAGTTCCCTGTGTTTTTAGAAGTACCGGATATGGGAGAATAGAAGACAAATATGCAAAGACTGGAGTCCCTGCTCTGAGACAGTTCTAGTACGGTCTTTTCCTTCCAAAAGAGGTTAGGCCAATAATAAAACAATACTGTTTGGTGGCATTGTTGTGCCTAGTAGATACAGCCATCCATTAATGCAGTCATTCGTTATTATAATATGTGAGTCGGGAGGAGTTAAATTTGACAAAGAACCTCCCCATCTTTTCTTTCTTTTTCCTTTCGTTGCCTGACAGAATGTGCTACATTGAGTTTGTTTTAAGTACACAGTGTGTCTAAGACATATGATAAATATTTTTCTACTGTGATGATGCAAGTATGAAATAGGTAGAACAGATGTTAAATACTCAGGTTTTGTAATGAAGTGTAATTAAAAAAAAGAAAAAGAATGCAGTCACCCAGTATATCACAAATATACCCCTGACAGTTATTAATGAAGTGGAAAAAGATAAAGCCAGGGTTTAGCTATATTTATTAGATCACTATAATATTCATCTGATTAACTGTAACCCTGACCTGTAATTCAGTTTCTTTGTATCATAGCACATAACTAGTCTAAGGTCCTTTTATAATAGCATGATATGGGAACAAAGCTTGGGAGTGTATGCTATAGCACAGTGTGGCAAACCGGATTCATATCAGTATTACCTGCCAACTGTTATCTCATATTAAAGGTGCATATAGCAGTTCCAGAGGTTCAAGAAGTGTCATCTTCCTCTTTATAATGTATGTCAGAATTTGTATGTAATACTCATAGAGTTAGTAAAACCAAAGCTATGAGAAGAGCGTGCTGGCCAACATTTAAGAAGGTACCAGTTTTTGGTGATATCAGGATATTGGTTGTTGCTGAGTATCTTCACAATAAAGTCGACCAGAATTAGCTTCCCATACAAAAACATCTAATGCAAAGCAGACAGCTGTGTACATTGTAGTCATGGAGAGTGAAGAAACTGCATCAGTTCTGCAAACAAATTCTCCAGTCAGCTGGTTGAGCAATGAAACCTGCGGTATGTTAGAGACTGGATTAAGACACCAATAGTAGCCGTCTGGGTTTGGAGGTTTAGGGCAGTGAAGGGACTGAAAAGTCTGGAAAAATCAGCACAGCAAGTGAACATGCAGCTAACCTACATGACTGTTAAAGCACAGGATGAATTTGTCTAGTCACTGGGGTGCATAACCATAAATCAAGCAGAACATCCACAGATTATTTACACAGTAAATCAAACTGTAGGCAGATTAACATTGTCACAGATTATAACCAAAACTTCAGATGACTTGTAGTCACCAGGGTTAAGAGAAATGAGCAAAGCAGAAAACAGTGACACATGCACACACACACACACACACACACACACACACACACACACACACACACACACACACACTGAAAGATGAATGCCAAACGTTGGTTTTAATTTAGAGATTTCAAAACAAGACAATTCTCGTAAACTTAAGTATTTCCTTTTTCTGGATTTGTGCAGCCTCAGAATTAGCATAATTTGAGGCCGCGGTGCTGCAGCAGTTAGCATTGTCGCCTCACAGCAAGAGGTTCTCTCGTTCGATTCTCGGCTAGAGCACCTTCTGTGTAGAGTCTGCATGTCCTCCCTGTAGCTGAGTGACGTTTAAAGACATGCAGTTAGGTGCATGCATGAACGGGCATGCTTTTGTTGAAGGGTGGGCATCAGGCTGGCACCTCGGCACCGTAAAAATCTACTGCCAATCATAAGCGGACCGGCGTTCTGCTGTCGAGACTCCTAACCGGGAAAAGCCGAAAGACATTACTGTTGCATGATACTGCTGAATTTAGTACTTTTTTGGAGGGGGGTGCATAGAGTTTCCAGCTAAAATTAAGTGATTAAGCTTTTTTCATTAAGCTAGCTATTGCCCAGGAGCTATAAAACATTATAGTTATGAGTGTCCATCTGACAGGAGGGACCATGTCACAAGAGTAAAACTAACATTGAACCACAATTTCCCATTTCAGAGTTACTGCACAATTGTTGCTGAATTATGTTAAATATGCAGGTAAGGAGACACATAGAAAGTAAGTCCAGCAGTACTAGAACTGCAAAGAGTTAAAGGGTTAATTGCTATTAAGGAGTTTCTTCTAATGCATCTGTCTGGTCTGAACAGATGTAAGGAATGTACATACACATACTCAAAACCACTACATTATATGCAGACCATACAGAAAGAGAAATAAAAAAGGGAAGAAACTGGTATATAATGAATTAGCAAAGGTCTTCCCTCAAATTAGGGAATGGGGTGGGACTACTGTGTGGTGGAATATACACATTTTAATTCAATACTTATATTAGTTATATTGTGAATGGAACTGTCATCCAAAAAGCTAACTTAAGTGTCCAACCTGCTGTTTATAAACTCAAGCTGATCAAAAGCAACACGGGTTAAAGTTTCAGCTTTCAAAAGCAGTTAGCAGAATTAGAAAAGGCATTTTTGACACAATTAATTAATTAGAAAAAACATTCCCAGTTGCCAACAAATCTGCACTTTCAACTGTAAAAATAAAATAAAAAGTACAGTCAGAAGGCCCATTGAGTTCTCATTTTATTTTATTTTCATAATTAATTCATTACAACCATTCAAAACACACAGTAGGCTATTTATTTAGAACAGGTCTTAGGTTTGGCAGTAGAAAGTTTCCAGCTGGATACAACTGAACATTTTTAGCATTTTACCACACAAGTTGTACATATAAAATAAATGTTAATATCTTAAGGCACAAATAAAGCAGGACATCAACATTATGATGCAGCTGATCTGTAATTTTGGCACGTTATAAAACCCAAGTCTCTTAGGCATTATAAAAAGTATAAGAGATCAGATTAGTGAGCCACGGTTCGTTACCTCTACTCTGCATAGTCCTGTTACTGCAACAAGGGTATGAAAAGTATCCTTAACTATTCATAGTGGGTTGAGGTATGTGACTCATGAACAGATGAATTGTTTATGAAGTCTGGCAAAGAAGCCGTAGAAATCCTAGAGCACAGACTATCTGTAACAAGTCTTTGTGCACCAGCCCGTCCATTGATGGAGGTACCCATGACAAGGTCCACTGCAGTAGGTGTATGTAGTGGTCACTATCACTCCCCTGTGCGGTCCTGATAGTGGTCAGGGCCATTGTCACATGACCATCCTACCTGTGAGCAATCAGGCACCCTACCAGCCACACACCCTATCTGTCAGTGATCAGAGACCACCTAGCCAGCTCTCATGACATTTGTCAACAAATGGCATTCCTGATCTCTGAAAAAGCACCATGCCACCATCTTGAATCCAGTGGTAAACTCATACCAGTAATCAGGGTCCCCAGTGATCCCCCAGCTCTGTGAACTAACCTGCACCAGGTACTGATCTGAGTTATCTACTGTTTTTTCCTTCCAGCAAGTCAATTACCATAGCCCCCTACCTCCCCAACCCTCTAAATTAGTGATTGTTCCCCATGGCCTCCTTTCCCTAGTGCTCTGTCAGTGAATGTTGCAACTTCTAACTCCAATAACCCTGTCAATGGAAATCATTTCAACAACACACACACACACACACACACACACACACACACACAGACACACACACACACACACACACACACACACACACACACACACACACACACACACACACACACACACACACACACATTTACACATTCCCTGCACTAATCAGAGTACCTTGGCCATCCTCTCCTCAAGACCACCAATTTCAATCCTTCCTATTCCTCTGTTGGTTCAGATCCATAAATAATACCTAATGTTTGCCACATATGAGCCACACCAAAGACATGACCTGTCTCATCATCATGCTAATGAGATGCATAGCTATTCTGTTTCACAGTTGCACTTACTCTCAGTGCAGCTGGAAAGGTGGTTCGCATACTTCACTGGATGCCTTCTGCTTTGCTACATGTAGATTGGCTCATCCTCCATCCTGTTAGATCTTACCACTTCACCCTCTTCCAAGTTTACAGTTGCATCACTCTGCCAAAAATCTTGTTTTCAGGGCTGTCACTCTGTGTTCATATGTAAATGATTTGTAGAATAACACAGCATAACAATTTCCAAAAAAAAAAAAAAAAAATTCAAAGTTCAGCCAGAGGGCCATTCTCTGAGGCTGTTGCTGAAAACCTTATGATTTGAAACATTTGGTAAGTGAAATGTTAAAGCATCATATACTACATGAGGGGGATGAAAAGAAGATTTTAAAACTCTGTTCCTAAAAATGGGGTTTTAGGAAGCACTGGTTTAACATATTATGCTGTTCAAATCAGTATTAGCTGGATCCTTCTTGATTTATCAGACTGCAAACCATGTACCCATTTTCAATGTTTTTACCCACAAACCTGTTATGTATAGAATTCTTCTGAGCACTTATTGAATATTGGCAATTGCAATACTGCAGTTTCACCCCAAACTGTATATATTTTGGCATATAATAGGATTTTCTAATCACAGAAAAAACCTTGTAGGCAAGAAGTGAGGGTACTGTGTTACAGATGTTTGTACTGGTGCATTCATAACTCATGGTGCTTCAGCTGGAATAGTAAGAGTCTTCATACCCTCTGTGTTACAGATGTTTGTATTGGTGCATTCATAACTCATGGTGCTTCAGCTGGAATAGTAAGAGTCTTCATACCCTCTTAATGCCTATGTCTGCTCTGTTTTACTCCCACATTGTAAAGACATGCCATACATGAATGAATTAGCAATACTCCACATTTGCCTCTAGGTGCATTTTGTGAATATCTTGAAACAGATCGGCATTCCTTTCTACGTTTCTTCTCTGCCATGTCCCCACTGAGTTCTGGGATCAAGAGCTAAGTGCTCTGAATAACTGTACATGTACTAGCTTTCTAGGAGAAAATATATATTTTATAGGATTGTGGGTAAAAATATTAAAAATGGGCACTGGCTTCCCTGTGATCCTGAACAGGTTTATTTAGGTATCACAAAACGAAGGAATGAAAGTGTGTTTGCTTTAGTTTTTCATTCAACAGTGTCATAAAAATACAGAGGAAAATCGTACGAACTTTAGAACCACCAGAGATGGAAGAATATTTAATATGATAAGTAAAACTTGTTTAGTATTGTACTTTTCAGCATATTCATGCCCAGATTAGAAAGCTTTCCTTCACACCTTATGATTGTTGCAGCAGTAATTCAATAGATTAAAGCAAAACATATTCTGCTTTTATCCACGATTCGCGATGGTGCAGCGGTAGCATTGTTGCTTCAAGCAAGAGGTTCTCCCATTCAATTCTCGGCTGGAGTGCGGGGAGTGCCTTCTGTGTGGAGTCTGCATGTCCTCCCAGTGGTTGGGTTGGCATTCGAAAGACATGTGTAACTGGGCATGCCTTCATTGAAGGTTGGACGTCGAGCTGGCATCTCAGCATTCGTGAAAATCTACTGCCAATCATTAGCGGACCGGAGTTCCACTGCGGTGACCCCTAACCGGGAAAAGCCGAAAGACAAACAATATTCTGCTTTTATCCATTCAGAATGTACATACTTCACATCCAGTGAATTTTCTCTTTCTTCCATAAATATACTGCATATGAATGAATCAAGACTTATAAATCCACTTATCAAGAAATCATCCCATTGGAAAATCAAATGGCTAAGACATCAGATTACCTGAAAACAACACAGCCCAAAAATATAGCTTCTAAAACAAACAGTATTTGTAAAGGGCTGCTTCCACCTTCCTTGTTTGCTATTTCTGTCTCTGTCTCTTTCTTTCTCTCATTCACATTCCCATACCCAAATTCTCTAATATATTTACAAACCTCCGCTTGATATACCTCACCTCCTGCTCTTACTTTATATGGGGTGTAGATCATAACCGTGAAAACAAATAATGCCAAACGGCATTACATCGAACACAAAATCGTGAACACTGACAATAGTGAAGCCGCGGAACATCAAATTCTTACCCAGGCAAGAATTTGGTGGGCTGTTCCGCGGCTTCGCTATTTTCTCCACTGTGGTGCAATCTCAAAGTTGGTATATTTAAGTTGGGGGGTGTGGGGGGCACAGCCCCCCAAGTTGGGGGTGTGGGGGGGTGAAGCCCCCCACATTAGACATAGGTTTTTAGTGTGCTTGTGTTGTGTGTGTTTCTCGGAACAGCAAATTTTTTCCCAGGGGAAAAAATTCTCTATTCTGAGATTTCGATTATATCACATTTCGAGCTTCCAAGTTCAAGCTTATGGTGTTTGATATTTTGAAAGTTCAATAATGTGATATAGACCCCTTTATACTAATCATATTTCATATTTTCCTCTAATCTTTCTCTGTTTACATTACGAGCTCCAAGCAGTGTTTAATACCCTTATTGAATAGATTAGTAGTAAAAAATATTATTTAATTCCTCTTAAACAAACAAAAAAAGTGTTTTATAATACTCAGAAGAGATTCAGTAGCTCCCACAACTGACTGATAAGTCTTAATCCCCTCAATACTCCCTTACAGAATGTCAGATCTATCACATATTTTGGAATATGGCTACACCCGTCAATCAATTTCCATTGGCATCTGGATAGCCCATGTATAAAATTAATTAAAAAACTAATTCTAGGCCAAAATTCTCACCCGTTCTCTCCTACTATATTATAACAGCCATAGGTAAAGATATAATGCTTTCAAAGCTAGAATACAATCTCCCTTTAATAGCTGTAAAATCTGTCAATTTATCACTCTCTCACCAAGAGTTGAATACCACTGTTTAGCTATGGGAAATCCAATATGGCTTCCACTGAAGCAAAGTACTGATCTGCTGCTTGGGTCACAACTGTTCAGACTTCTAAATGTGAAATATGTTCTTCCTCATCCTCTAAACTTATAAGGCAACCCTCATCTTATAATCCTGGAAGCCTCGACCACTGAAATCCACTACTGCACACCCCAAAATCCAAATTGTATTCTACAAACCATTATTTAACTAATGTAGGCTCCAAATGTTCTAAATTCTGGAAATCACTCCCCTTCCCATATTATATAAACTTATTCTTACTCAAAATTCAGAACACAATTTTAAATCCATGTTAAAACTCAATCAAAATATAATGTTTGCTGTCTGAACACATAACCTAGTCCACATTTTAGTCTCTGACTTGGCTTGAGTTATCTGATGGCCTGTGGAGTTCTTCCTTTCATTTGCAATAAGATAGCTGCTTGCTACAAGTTGCTGTAATATAAAGCAAATGTTTAGACACTGTTTTTGCTCTGCATTTATTCTATTCTTAAGTAATGCTGTGCAGTTATTGTTTTGTAATTCCTGGGATGAAACTGACATTGGTAATTTATCATCGGTACTTTACCCCAGTTAACACATCCAAATAAAGAATAAAATGTTGTTCCTTGCTGCTTTGTAGAGTGAGTTTTTATATGCTCAATTGTTAGTAGATTTTGGGTGTTCCAAGGATTATGTACCAAAGGGAACAAATGGAAAAGGTGTTGAACTGCCTGCCAATCATGAGGCTTTCGCCAAGATGTATTGGCATCAGAGTGAAATAATGAAGTAAGGGGACGAAGCAGGGATTTCCGCCTGCCAAAATTGCTTATTTTTGTCATAGTCGCTGTTACTTGATGTGCTTGAGTTCAGATGCATGTCAGCATAAGCATTTATACAAAGATTAATGGGATTTTCTTTCAGAAGTTTGTAACAATCTTTATTCTGATTACTTGTTGTTTGTCACCACTGATGTACAGGACATCTTCTCTTTCATCCCTCACAATGAAGATCTTGAGATGTTTTATGATTTTTTATGTTTAAATTCAGGATTTGAACACACTAAGAGCCTTACTATTAGAACGATAATGGAGACTATTCTGAAAAACAAATTTACAGTTTTTGAAAATCAGCTATTTAGACAGCAAAAAGGAGTAGCAATGGGGGTGGTATGTGCCCCTGTGTTTTCCAATGCAGTTTTAGCGCAATGGGAAAACAGCTTGTTTTTTTAATCTGAATTTGTTAGTTGCTGGTCCTTGTATGGGCATTTTTAGATTATATTATTTTTTGTGGACCGACACTAGGAAAAGATTAAGCCAGTTTTTTCATTTTTTTCAGTTTTTAAATTCAAATACACATTTTTTAAGATTTTCAATGGGGGTACAGGAGGATTATATGGATGTTTCTATTATTAAAGATAGATCTCAGAAAAAAAATTTGAGTCCGCCTTATTTAGGAAACCTACATAATTCCCTCCTCTATTTTGGAAGTTTCCACCCTCTACATCAGACGAGATCCCTGGTAAAGGGACAATATGTGAGATAAGGCTGCATGGTAAGCAATGAATCGTCATTTCAGGATGAGGGTGTTAAGTTAAGGGAAACTTTACAAAGAAGGGGTTATCCAAGACCTTTCATAAGCAGTATTTTGAGAAGGTTTTAAACAAAAGACAGGATGGACTATTTAGCCCTCTGTTAGGGAGTTCAAGGATTGAAAGTGGAATCCAGAGAGGTAAATTGACTGTACTTCAAAACAATACAGATATTTATCAGACAGCATTTGTTTGCCATATGATTTACATTTTCGAGGGATTTGTGACATTATTAAACACAATTGGAATATCTTTGGTGTTGAGCAAGACCACTTCAGTAAGGTAAGGAAAAATCCAGTTATAGTTTCTAAGAAGGATGTTTGCTTTAAAACTTTATTTGAGTGAACAATCATTGGCAACTTAGTGGGTGGAATGAAAAAGCGGTAAACGCCACCAGTGTCGTTACGTTATAGAGGCATCTGAAGTGTTTATTCAAAATTATGGTGTCATCAGACTTACACAAAAATGTTCCTGTTCTATTAAAGGGATAGTGTATTTTGCTAATTGTTAAGATTGTTCATAGGTTCATAGGTTCATAGGTAGGTACTAAGCTATCGGCCCAAGGGCCTACATAAGCCTAGCCAACAAGGTTCCCTAGCTTACGCCACCCAAGAAAGTTATTTTCCTGTGCCACTGTCAGGCAGAGACACAGAAGTGATCCTCGGGGTGTATTTCCTATTTCCCATCCACTCATCAAGATTTTTCTTGAAGAGTGCTAATGAAGAACTTTGCTTGACATAGATGGGTAACCTGTTCCAGAGTATGGGAAGTCTCTGGGACAGGAATATATCCCTCCAGCATGTCCTGTTTATTATGGTGACAAGGTTTAGGTCCCTAGAGCATATAGCTTGGAGGGATTGGGATTTCTTTAGGTGTAGCATGTTCAACAGCTCTGTGTTTGACATAGCTTTATATGTTAGGCAGAGATCACCTCGGAGTAGGCGATATGCTATGGAGTAATGCTGGAGTTTTTTGAGGCAGTCAGTGTAGGGCATCTGTTTGAGGCCAGTAATCCTCTTTGTGAGGTACTTTTGTGGCCTTTCCAGCTGCTGCAGATGTCTTGTGAGGTACATTCCAAAAGGGGCATTGTATTCTATAATGGGTCTAATGAGTGTCGAGTAGAGGGGAACAAATGACCTCTTTTTTCCTGGATGAGAACCCTTTTATGATGAGGTGTGCCATATAGAAGGACTTCCTGACTACTGTGGCGATGTGACTATCAAAGGAGAGACTACTGTCCACCTGGGTCCCAAGGTCTCTTATCACGCATTCGGTGTTAAGTAGATTGCTGCCTATGTGGTAGTTCATGGGTACAGAGTTTTTACCAAAGGGGGATGACACTGCACTTTTTGGCATTGAGCTTGAGGCCATGGCTCTGATACCAGGCATCTGTCTCAGCGAGGCCCTTCTGTAGGATGTCCACATCATTTGGGGACTTGACTATGGCTCCTAGTTTGCAGTCATCTGCGAACTTCGTTAACCAGAGGCCTTCTGTGTTAGCGTGTGCTTCAGAGAAGTAGATACCAAACAGGAGAGGTCCCAGGACTGAACCCTGTGGTACTCCTCTTGTCACTGTTTTGAGGTCAGATTTGGAGTCTGCAACTTTTACAGTGTGGGTTCTGTCAGTGAGCCAGTTGGCAACCCATCTTGTGACGTAGGGATTTATACCTAGTTTAGTGAGATTAGCTATAATTCCAGAATGAGGGATGGTGTCGAAAGCCTTGTCGAGGTCAAGATAGGCTGTGTGAACCACCTTACCCTCATCTACGGCTTTGGTGACTGCCTCAAAGAAGTCAATCAGATTCAGGAGGCATGATCTGCCTTTTACAAACCCGAACTGGGTGGGATCCAGAGTTTGCAGGTTACCAATGTCTTTGTTTATGAGTTCCATGATGATTCGTTCCATGGCCTTGCAGACCAGGCTCGTCAGGCTAATAGGTCGATAGTTCCCGGGATCAGTGGTGGCTCCCCCTTTATGAAGTGGGATAGCTGTTGCTGTGCACCATTCAGTGGGCACAAAGCCTGATGCGAAGCTATTATTGAACATGGTGCTTAAGTGGGGAGCCAGTTTGTTCTGAAGTTCATGTAAAACGCATCCTGGGATGTTGTCCAGTCCCATGGATGCTGTGTTTTTGGCTTTAGAGAGTGCAGCTTTTACCTACATAGTTGTGATTACAGGGACTCTGCATTCTTCCTTTATAGATATGGGCCCTTTAGGGGGTGAAAGGGGGGTAAAGTTAGCACTGAACCTATCTGCCAGGATGTTGGCAATATCAGTTGTTTCTGTAATTTTCGTGCCTTTGTGCTGTAACTCAGAGCAGATCTGGGTGTTGCCATCGAGATTGTTGACATAGCTATAGAATGCTTTGTGATTGCCCTTGGAATTAGTGGTGATTTTGTTTTCGTAGCTAGTTTTGGAGGATCTTATAAGGGATCTCAACTTCTTACTGAGGCTGACCAGGGAGCTCGTCCACTCATGGGATTTTACTCTCTTTTGCAACAGTTTATTCCTTCTGTTGTACAGTTTGTTTATGGCAGGGGACCACCAGATTGGCTTCCTTTTTTTGGAGAATAGCGTCTTGATCCTGTTTGGGATAGCACGATCCATGCACTTGTGTAAGTGCTTATAGAGTGCATTTGTGTAGGATTCAGCAGTTGTAACTGTATTATCCATCTGCATGGGTGTCATGAAGTTCACCACTTCTGTCTTAAGAAGCATGAAGTTGGCTTTACAGTGGTTTCCTTAATGGGGGTGGGGGCAGAATGTGGATATCAAGGGTGATTAGCTTATGGTTAAGGGTTTTACATAGGCAAAACAAAAAGGCTATTTAGGAACAGGATTTATCAACATCAATGTGCCATTCAGAAGGGTGAATGAGTAATGACTTGGCCAAACAAGATTGTCTGATTATGTAGGTTGGGAGATGATCACTTAGGCAGTCTGGGAGATGGCCAGAGTGGACAATGTGTAGTGATTGGATAGTTAATATCCAGTTTAGTACGGATTGTTTATTGGACATATTATGATCCTAGTAGAGGTCTATATGAGCTGGCTAAAGCTATACAGATTAATGTGGTTAGTGGGATTTTGAAAACTACAAGCTGTCAAGTCTATAATAAAGTCTCCTAGGATAATCGTTTCTTGGGGTAAGGATTTGTCAGACCAGCTTAGTATGTTTTTCAACATAAAGGTATTGTTGCCAGGAGGGATGTAGGTTCTAATTAGGTTAATATGTTTATTTAACTTCAGCATATGTTTGGCAAGTAATACTTCAGCTTTATCAAAAGACGGGGTGTTTTGTTTGGAGGCTTCTAGTGTCAGATGATTTTGATATAGAAAGGCAATACTGCCGCCCTTTTTCCCAGATCTGTTGAGCCGTAGGATATTGTACCCTGGAGGGAGAATCTCATTATTGGAAGTTACAGGTTTAAGCCAAGTTTCAGTGAGTAGGACTATGTCTGCAGAGTATACTACTATACTGGCATGTAGTTCCTGGATTTTCTTAATGATACTTCTAATATTAAGATTTAGAATTAGAAGGTCAGATTTGCCCCTTCCAGGATTGTCCTGCATTGCATCTGTTGCAATGCCTAGGTGTGTCAATATTCTTTTGATGGTTGGGAACTTAGAATTATAGAGTCTCATTGTAGGGACTGCCCATGCAGCAAAGTGGAAATATTGAGAGTTAACCTCTGTAGCTTCATGGCCCCATTTCAGGCCTGCTACTAGGAAGCAAGTCAGAGAAAGAATCACCCACCAGATGGAAATGGCCATGCCAAAAAAGTACAAAATCATGAAGAGAATGGTGCAGCCTTCTTCTTTAGTTCTTTGGGTTACAGTCTTGTACCCATCTTCTGTGAACCTGTCAATGCAGATCAAGCTGTCCTCCAGTAGGTAGCCAACTCCATAAGCAAGGCCACCATTAAATAGCAACCTGCAGGAAAGATTATGGGTCTCTCTGGATAATGGAAACACTTCATACCCACCAGGTAAGTCAGGACTGTGAAGAGGGTGGATAATAAACACAGTACAGACCAGATGCCTACCCACAGCCTGGCAAACCTGATCTCTTCTTCTCTGAAGTACATGAGTCCATTGGGCTTAGTAGGCTCACAAGATGCACTGCACCCTCTCTCCCCCATAAAGTGGTAGCTTAGACAAGAAGGAACTTCCAGTTGGTGGTCCGGAGTGGGAAATCCAAAGTTTCCATCACTGCATGGTGAAGTATAGGCATGACTGTGACTGTCTCCGGTTCCTTCCGACATTTTCTATCCCAAGCAGATCTCCCTGGCACTATGCACCAACAAATGTTCGTAGCATAGCCATTCAGGCCACTGGATTCCAAACTTGTTCATGAGCACCTCATAGCCATGACAAGTCCACTCCGCAGAGTGCCTGGCAAGGGGGGGAGGGGTGGCTTGTTCAAGCATCATGCACACAGGAAGAAATGTAAGTCAGGGGAACATTGCACCCTCACTAGCAGCCCATATAGTACAGTATCCTTCTCATCACTTTGTATTTAAGGCCATATAGGCAATCTGTCAGACCACAAGAGGAGGTGATGTTCATAATCACACAGAGTTAAGGGAAACATGCTGGATAATTAATATAAGAGCGAACAGATTACCAGGCTTGAATACCAATGTGCCATTAAAACCTGCGCTTAAGAATAGAAGGAATACGATCAGCAAGCTTACTTGAATGTTGCTTCACTCATATAATGTATTCACATACATAGCTACTAGTTTTCTCATATACATTCTTATAGTAAAAAGAAGTACTGCGCCTTTAATTATAATGAAGGAAATTATACCTCTTTAAAAGTGGCCTCCTTTTTGGTTTGCAACAAGGGCATGTCACAGATGAATGGCTGTGATGCCTTATAAATACAAAAACTGAATAGTCCTTTTTTACGATATGAGGAAGGCATATTTGCCAAAAGCACTTATCGGAAGACTGAGGACTGCTTGTTTTATGTTATATTCTTTTTTATTAAAGTTTTGATTTTATTATCAAGTTTTACTGCCATGGTGGATAACAGGAGCTTTTAGTAATATTAATACAAATGGTAGTTTGACCAAGAGCAAGTCTATTAGGAGTGGCCCACACAGTGTCACAAGAAACTATCACCCCATAAGCCTGACTAGCTTGGTCTGTAAAGCTATGGAAAGGATCACCATGGACCTCATAAATAAAGATATTGGGGACCTACAGACATTCGATCCTACGCAGTTCGGCTTTGTTAAGGACAGATCCTGCCTCTTAAACCTGGTTGATTTCTTTGAAACAGTCACCAAGGCCATTGACAAGGGGAAGGTGGTCCACACAGCCTACCTGGACCTCGCAAAAGCCTTCAATACAATACCCCACTCAGGCATTATAGATAAGCTCAACAGCTTAAATATAAACCCCTATGTCACTAGATGGGCTGCAAACTGGCTCAAGGATAGAACCCACATGGTTAGAATTGCTGGAGCCATGTCAGACTCCAAACCAGTTACAAGTGGCATCCCACAAGGCTCAGTCCTGGGACCTCTCTTGTTCGGTATATATTTCTTGGAGGTGCAGGCCAGCATGGAAGGACTGTGGCTGACCAAGTTCGCAGATGACTGCAAACTGGGCGCCATAATCGACTCTCCAGCCGACACAAGCATCCTAAAAAAGGGCCTCATAGAAACAGACAACTGGTGCCAGAGCCATGGCCTCAAGCTAAACACCAAAAAGTGTATAGTCATCCCCGTCGGCAAAAACAAAGTGCCCACAAATTACCACATATATGGTAATCCATTAAGTACGGAAGAAGTAATTAGGGACCTGGGGACCCAAGTTGATAGCAATCTCTCATTCGACAACCATGTGGCCAAAGTGGTTAGAAAATCATTTTATATAGCCCACCTAATCATGAAGGGATTCAATTCTAGATCAAGGGAGGTCATCGTGCCTCTTTACTCATCCCTCATCAGGCCCATAATTGAGTACAGTGCCCCTTTTGGGATGTACCTTACCAGACACCTGCAGCAACTGGAAAGACCCCAAAAGTACCTCACCAAGAGGATCAAAGGACTCAAACAGATGCCATATGCTGCCCGGTTAAAGAAACTCCAGCTCTACTCAGTGGCATACTGCCTGCTCAGAGGCGATCTGTGCCTGATGTATAAAGCCATGTCCAACCCGGAATTAATGGACATGCTGCACCTCAGAAAATCCAAATCCCATTGAGCTACGCACTTGAGAGACTTGAACCTCAGCACTGAAATAAATAGGACATGCTGGAGGGACAGATTCATAACTCAGAGGCTCCCTTCACTCTGGAATAAAATCCCAGTCCAGGTTAGGCAGAGTCCCTCATTGACTCTCTTCAAGAGGAATCTTGATGAGTGGATGGGAGATTGTAGATTTACTCCGGGTATCACTTCTGTGTCACTGTTAGACAGATGCACAGTATACTAACCTCGAAAAAGGGCATAGAAAAATTCATTTTAAAATGGGTGGCGAAAGCCAAACACACTCTGGCTAGGCTTGTAAATGCCCTAGGGCAGATAGCCTAGTATGAACCTATGAACCTATGAACCTAAGTACTCTCAGACCTAAAATAGCTCTACAAAGATCAACCACAATGAAAGGTTTAAATATACTTAATAAGAAATAATAAAAAAAACAAGAAATACTAATTATATATTCACAGTGACGTCAGAGTTCAAAATCACAGGAAATACTTAAAATAACATTAAAAGACAGGCTCAAACAAATAAAGAAAAACAATATCTAAACTAAGCTTCACTATTTTCCTGACTGACGCTAAGAAAGTTACTATTCCCTACTTACTTGATAAAGCAAGACAGATGATGTGGTGAATGGTTCTTCTTATTGTCAGGCCCAAGACAGAATACAGAATGCTCAGTCTCACTAAGAGACTTCTCAAAATAATATCTAAAATATTATCTCTGGGATAGCTTGCAGAATGATATCACTTCTGGTCATCTGACTTCTAGTTCCCATGCAAACCCCCATTGCTGGCAGGGGGCAAGATTTAGCACCTACCTGTAAAAATACACGTACAAGGACTTCTGTTTACATCTGTGGCATGTGCTGAAAGTCATAAAACAATTGCATACCTCCACACTTCCATAGTAGTAATTAGTTTACCCCAAAGACAATACAGAAAGCTTCCTAGTACAGACTTTGTGTCTCTGGGTGCATTGAAACCTGTGAGACAACGTCTTTATGGCCTAGCCTATAAAGTTATTTAATTTCAGATATATTTTAAAATTTGCTAGACTGAGGTTAATCTCCTGATTTCCAGTTTCCTCTATTGAAACATATACATTTAAACAGTTACAATAGTGCATGTACATTTCTGTTCTCTCCCGTAGGGCACACAATGGATACATTTAAACACAAGCACTTTAGAAATACCTTTTCATATAGTTCCAATACATTTGTAACACCAGCATCTTGCATAAATCAGTTTGATATTCACAGATGACATATAATTATTTACAAAATTCCAGCTAGCTGTGCTGGCAGTATCTCCTATTGTCACAAGGATCAATGTTAGATATTACAGAGAACTTCTGCTAGCTGGGCATCCTCACCTCTCATACAGGTAACTATGAAAAAGAAGTGCTGGTTAGACTTGGAAAAGCAAGTGCAGCATTGAGTAGACTATCCAAAATCTGGAGATCAAAAATCATTGCACTGTCCACAAAGGTAAAGCTATAGCAAGCACTGCTGCTATGTACAGTCTTATATGATGCTGAGCTATGGCCAATCACAGCATCAGCCATGAGAGAACTTGTGGCTGCTCATCATATATGGTTAAGACATATTTTGGGAATATCGTGGAAGGACCAAGTAAAAAAATGAGAGTGTCAGAGAAAGAATGCAACAACGGAAACTAGAAAATATCATTATGGAAAGAAGGCTATATTGAGATACTAGCAGGATTCCTATACAATTCTTCAACTGGGAACTATCTAGATATAAGAGAAGAGCAGACAGACCTTGACAAAACTGGAAAGGAGTTCAAACAAGAAACCTCAATCTGGGAGAAAGCTAAAGAAGCAGTAGCTAATAGGACACAGTATAGTCAACTTGTGGCACAATGCCAAAGGACTCTTTACTGATAGATGTAGAAACTATTAAGATTTTCTGTAAATTGGATACATACAATTTAGACAAGGGTTTTTTCATCACAACAGCTGATTTGGCTTAGTGGTATGTTGCTCTGATTGTTTTGCACAGGGTCCTTGGTGCAAGACTTGGCAGTGAAATGTATGGTGGTAACACAGCATTTTGGTTGGGGCGTTGGCATAATGGCTAAGGTGTTTACCTTATGAACATGAGGTACAGGGTTTGATTCTCACATGAGGTAATTGGCTAGGCTTAAAATGGCCCACAAAGGCATTTAGCCTAGTACTAATCTATGAACCTATGAACCTAATTTAAATGAATAGAAGTAATACTTCTACAGATAAGACACCAGTAAATGTTTGGTTTAAAGTTAAAAATTGGGTAAAGCACTCTAAAAAACTGGGTTCCATAAATGTTCTTTTAAAGTTAAAGGTTATTAGTTCAGAAATGTTACATCTTTCCAGACCCAAAAGATTAAATCACAGAAACACACTACAGCAGATTTGCATCCCAGATCAGCTTTTATCAGTATGGTTTCAGATTTAAATAACACAAATTCTTGTGCAAATGCTACAGCACATGTAATTCAATTGGTCTACTTCATATGATCGAAATTTCATTTGACTGAAATTCATTTGACTGAGACCATATAATAGAAAGTTAATAACAGTGAAAACTCACTTGAGTGAAACTCATAACACTGACACCATACAATGCTAAAGTATATGGTAAGTAAGTAAGTAAGTAGTAAGTAGTGTGTATGGTAAGTAAAAGCTATATGCCCTTTTCTCCACTGTAATTCGATCCTGGAGTTAGTATATATAGTTGGGGGGGTGTGAGGCGTGTAGCCCCCCCTTATAGTTTGGGTATATAGTCTGTTTTGAAAAGAGTAATTTATTGGACTTGTAAGTATCCATGTCTATGTTTCAAAATATTTAAAATAGGTGGGGGCTATGCCCCCGACACCCCCAAATCATACCTCTCAACCTAGAAACATCAAAAATCTGGACAAGGCCCATGAAAAATAGGTACAATTCTGTACACTGATTAACATAAAATTTGCATACATAATTATGTAACCCAACCCACTCAGATGGAATTGTGGGATATCAACTTTTTAATGCAAACTGAAGAACAGACAACCAAAATATGGCACCAGAGTCCCCCTGCAGCCATTACAATTTCCCATTAACTGGCTATTTTGCCCCATTTACCATAAACACTATTGTGTGCATACTGCTTTACTTTTACAGTGACTATCTGGATTTTATTTTTACATTTTATAGCACAATACACAAACACTAATACACAAATAGAAATTTAACAGAGCATTTTTAAATTGGACAAGTACAAATACAATCAAAAATAAATCTCATTCACTATATCCTATTAGAATTACCAGTTATCAGGATTTTCCATTCTGTTTCAATCCCAAAGATCTAGCCACAGATACTCTCACGATGGAATAGTCATTTGCTTTTATACATTCCCTGTAATACATTTCATTCAGAAAGCACTGCTGAAAGAAAAGGTGAGAAGGGAAATATAACTTCAAGTGCTTCATTTTGACATTTTGGCCAATACAAACGTGTTTTTCTCTGTTGCAAAAAATGTCTCAAAAGCAAATATATCCTTTACTATTCTGTTAGAATTTATTGATAGATCACCTAGGGAATCAACAGAACTCACTACCCCAATCACACAACACATGACCACAACAGAACTCACTACCCCAATCACACAACACATGACCTCAACAGAACTCACTACCCCAATCACACAACACATGACCACAACAGAACTCACTACCCCAATCACACAACACATGACCTCAACAGAACTCACTACCCCAATCACACAACACATGACCACAACAGAACTCACTACCCCAATCACACAACACATGACCTCAACAGAACTCACTACCCCAATCACACAACACATGACCTCAACAGAACTCACTACCCCAATCACACAACACATGACCACAACAGAACTCACTACCCCAATCACACAACACATGGCCTCAACAGAACTCACTACCCCAATCACACAACACATGACCTCAACAGAACTCACTACCCCAATCACACAACACATGACCACAACAGAACTCACTACCCCAATCACACAACACATGACCTCAACAGAACTCACTACCCCAATCACACAACACATGACCTCAACAGAACTCACTACCCCAATCACACAACACATGACCTCAACAGAACTCACTACCCCAATCACACAACACATGACCACAACAGAACTCACTACCCCAATCACACAACACATGACCTCAACAGAACTCACTACCCCAATCACACAACACATGACCTCAACAGAACTCACTACCCCAATCACACAACACATGACCTCAACAGAACTCACTACCCCAATCACACAACACATGACCTCAACAGAACTCACTACCCCAATCACACAACACATGACCTCAACAGAACTCACTACCCCAATCACACAACACATGACCACAACAGAACTCACTACCCCAATCACACAACACATGACCACAACAGAACTCACTACCCCAATCACACAACACATGACCACAACAGAACTCACTACCCCAATCACACAACACATGACCTCAACAGAACTCACTACCCCAATCACACAACACATGACCACAACAGAACTCACTACCCCAATCACACAACACATGACCTCAACAGAACTCACTACCCCAATCACACAACACATGACCACAACAGAACTCACTACCCCAATCACACAACACATGACCTCAACAGAACTCACTACCCCAATCACACAACACATGACCTCAACAGAACTCACTACCCCAATCACACAACACATGACCACAACAGAACTCACTACCCCAATCACACAACACATGACCTCAACAGAACTCACTACCCCAATCACACAACACATGACCACAACAGAACTCACTACCCCAATCACACAACACATGACCTCAACAGAACTCACTACCCCAATCACACAACACATGACCTCAACAGAACTCACTACCCCAATCACACAACACATGACCTCAACAGAACTCACTACCCCAATCACACAACACATGACCTCAACAGAACTCACTACCCCAATCACACAACACATGACCACAACAGACTTCAAGTTACTTACTTCAATGCAGGATTGTACAAAATATGGCACTTCCTTACATTGGGGAAGGTGTGCAGGACTTCAACTGCAGCCACTGGCAATACATTGCAGTATAAAAACTCAGAATGTGGAAGGTCATGGCACAAAGGCATACCTCTCAATGGTGCAGATTTTCACAGCTCTCACAAAATTGCAATTTTATGGCAAATCATTAAGGGTCAAAGTCAGAAAACAATGGCAGACATTTGAGATTCAGACTTTACACCCTTCAGAAAAGTTGTGATAATGCAAAACCTGCTATTCTATCAACTTCCTAAGTTTGTAAGAGCAATAAAGCATCCATATTTGGGGGTGCTTGTCCAGACTTTTTGCTCTTAGAGGTTGAGATGTATGTTTCAAAGGGGGCCGTGGAGGCTGACAGACATAACAAAAAGACCTGTATCACAACTGACAAGGCAGAAAATTAACTATGAAAATGGAAACCTATTAGAAATTTCATTCCCATGAAAAAACAAGACCCTTAGTACTGATGATGCAATTTAGCCATCATCAAGCTATTTTATGAAAAAGTTTTAAAACTCCTATGCTACTTTTCATAGTAAAGGAAGGAGGTTTACAAGGGAAAACATGGCTCTTAATCCCTTGCACCATTCTTCCATAGTGATAGATAAGCATAAAGGGGAAATCACTATATAGTAACTTTCAGGTGCATGCAGTTATCAAGTCTGCTTAATTTTACATTTGTGATACCCTCCTAAATAATGACGCCACAAACGGTTCGTAAAAGGGCAAACAGAACAGCGCAGCATTGACATTAAACATACAACATATAGAATACTGGATGATTTTTTTCATTATAATAACGTGCTTAGAAAAAAAACAGAAAATGTAAACATGGTCTTTAACACACCGCAGGAAGTTAAGATAAGGCTTGAACACCATTTTGTAGTTTGAAAGTGTCTATTGTTAAAAGAGGCAATATAATAGACTGTGAACCGCATACCCAGTCCAACCAATGTGATGAGTTAATACTGCAACATCCTCCCCTAAAGTCTAGCAATATAACCATTACATAATACTACTCCATAATGTACATTATACATAACCCATAACACTTAAAATGTTTCGATTTTATTTATATATACAGTAATTGTTACACACCATCCACACCAGGTAGATGTGAAGATATTTGGGATATGAAGTATCCTGCTCTGCATGTCTTATTAACAATGGAAAAAATAAAGTCCTGATTAAAAATGCTGAAAATAAAAAGAGGTTCTTCTTTGTAGTTGAAAACAGGAAGAAGCATTATACTTTCACAATGAACTTTTACTAGGACAGAAATGTCAAGGCACACTTGTGCACAGCATTCACCAAGTCAGTGAGTTGTCTTGTTCTGATTTTTGTACCCGTAAAAGACCCTATTAGGATAGCAGTTCATTTCTACGGGGTACTTAATGGACAGATTGATGTTTTTGTTTTTTGTTGTGGGGGGGGGGTACACGAGGCATAAAGAGACTGAATGGTAATGCTAACTATTCCATAATATGTGTGTCCTTAGTCCATACTAAATAAAGGATAGCAAGGTGGGTTTCACAATACCACAGTTTTCCACAGTCGGTGTGCATTCACTACCCCTTTGTGGGCGGGAGAAGCTCAGAGTACAGGGGTGTTATGGCATTGCAGCAAAGTGCAGATAGTGCTTGAAACCAATGGGGGAAAACTGCAAAAGAATCACAAAGCAAAAATGCAAAAAAAAAAGACAGGCGCACTTCATGTCTTACTGCAGTAGTTCCGTTGTTACAGGTGAAGCAAAATGTCAGCAGTATAGGGTGATTCTTGATCTACAGCCTATCATGCTGTCTGTACCCAAGGACTTAAAGGAGCAGCCACTGCTGACCTGCTTCTGCTTCTGGTAGTTTCTAAAGGCATGGAGAAGTAACTGAACTGCCTGAAGTCTGAAGTGACGATCCAGGGACATGTAAATGATGGGGTTCACGCAGCTGTTAAAGAAAGCAAAGCAGGCTGTGCAGGTGAGCCCCCATTTCACAGTTGCAATGCTCTGGCATGACAGGGTTGTCATCTCCAACTGATCCATTAACCAGATGGCCTTGAAAACATTGAAGGGTAGCAGGAGCAAATAAAAGCAGTCACAATGCTAAAAACATTCTTGAGAAAATGATTGCGTTTTGTTTCAACCGTTGCCATTTCAATGCAAGTGTGAAGCCTCGTGTAAATTGAAGGATAGCAAACCAGAATGATGGTTAAGGGTGCAACAAACATCAGCAAAAGGGAACGCAGACTGAAGGCGTTAAAGAATGCAGAATGGGGTTCTTTCACGTGCAATTTCCTTGTAGAATCTCCATTACTGCGAACATACCTGTAGATTAAGGAAGGTAGACCCATGACGAGAGAAACAAGCCAGATGGTGACACAAGCTATCAGTATGCATCTTCTGTTCCTGACAAATCTAGTGTCCAAGAGCCTGACTACAGTCAAGTAGTGGTCCACACTCATGCAAGTAAGGAAGGCAATGATGGAGAACTTGTTCACTGCTATAATGTAACTGCTGAGTTTGGATAGGCTGTCTCCAAAATGCCAATGATTAGCAGTGGCCGCAGACATAGACTGCAAAGGCAAGGTGAAAATGAAGATGAGGTCTGCGAAGGCCAGATGCGAAAAGTGTCCACCAACCTCCGTGTGCTCTGTTTGAAGCTCATTACAGTGATTACAAATATGTTGCCAAGGCAGCCTATGATAAATGTGACAGTATAAAGAATGGGGATAAATATTTCTAAATAAGAGTGATCCTTAGAATAACAAAGATCATTAATAGCTGGATCAGGATAAGTCTCGGCATAGCTGGGAGAATACTCGTAATAATAATATACGATTGGGTCATTCGTGGTTGCTGCAGTGAGCCCCATTTTGGTTGGTAAATTTGACAGCAAGACATCAAATCCTTGAATTATGTTCATGCCATCAGCCTTTAAAAAGAGGTGCCCGCTTTTTGATTACCTATTTAAAACTGTGGTTTTGACCACAAGGGTGCATTTCTAAGTGAAGAGGAACTAGCAAGCCTTTTTCTGCTTCCTTTCAAGGAGTTTGATACATTTGCTAATTTGATTATACTGACACTGAACTATGCAAACATACTTTCAACAGGAGTTTCAAGTAACAGATGCATTTTTATTAAAGTCAGATATCCTTCTGGTAGATCAGTCATATATTAATGTATAGACACTAGTCTGTACATGCAGTGATTACTCTCTGCATTTGTGGCCATCTCTCCAACCTTAACACTGAAAGCCCCTTCTCCCAATGAAAAAACGTCACTAATCTAACAACTGGTCTGTACATACAATGATTATAGTTGTAAGTCAATACCCACAATGCAAAACACCATAAAACAAATATAAAACATCATGTTCTCTGCACAAGATCACACCTGTCTTAACGTATATCAGTTCCCAGTACTTCAAGAAGCTCTCCTTCATCTGCACTAAGCTCTCTCTCAACACTTCAATAGGCATGTTTTGTCATCCTACACACACATGCAGTACCCTTCCTGCTCACAGATGATTCAAACAGAAGGAGGCAGTCAGCCAGAAATATAGCCACACGTGACCCCGTGAGGTCAATTCCGATAGGTTGACAGAGCTGACGTCATCGTGCATGTGATAACATCAACAAAAAGCAGAAAAATAAACACATTTAAAAAAAAGCTGGGAAAAAGTTGGAAATGAAGGGGTGCCACTCAGGAATCATGGCACCCAATTATTTGACCCCAAAACTCGGTAAAAACTCAGTAATTCAGTATGGTTGGGAGGTATGCCCCCAATGTGGGGGGGGCTGTGCCCCCTACACCCCCCCCAACTATATATACTAACTCCAGGATTGCACTACAGTGGAGAAAAGAGCGTATAGCTTTTACTTACCTTATACACACTGCCACTACTGTGTTGAACTTTAGCATTGTATGGTGTCAGTATTATGAGTTTCAATCAAGTGAGTTTTCAGTGTTATGAACTTTCGATTATATGGTCTCAGTCAAATGAATTTCAGTCAAATGAAATTTCAATCATATAAAGTAGACCCAATTCGACATACAGACTCAAGTCACAGTACGATTTCAATTACAAAGGTTCAGAATGTAATGAATTATTGTTTACATGTAATTCCAGGTACAGAGTTACAATGCAATATAGTAAATGCAGATGTAAACACAATCAGTGTACATAATATGCAAATTTCCAGACCAAATACTTTTGTAATGTCTCAAGTTCACATTATTTCACATAGTTTTTTTTTTTTTTGGAGTGAGTGCAGATATTGCAGATTATAAAGTGTGTGACAGACCAGCACCATACCAGAGCATTCATCTGTCATTGCTTAAGGTTAAAAGACAGGAGAGTGTGTTGAGCAGATGGAAAGAGCACTTTGAGGGGCTGATGAATGAATAGAATGAGCGAGAGAGAGAAGGTTGGATGATGTGGAGATAGTGAACAGATTAGCAAGGAGGAAGTAAGGACAGCTATGAAGGGAATGAAGAATGGAAAGGCTGTTGGCCGACATGACAGACCAGTGGAAGCATGGAGGTGCTTAGGAGAAATGGCAGTGGAGTTTTTTAACCAGATTGTTTAATGAAATCTTGGAAAGTCAGAGGTTGCCTGAGGAGTGGAGAAAAAGTGTTTTGGTACCTATCTATAAGAATAAGGGTGATGTGCAGAGCTGTAGTAACTACAGAGGGATAAAACTGATCAGTCACAGCTTGAAGTCTTGAGAAAGAGTATTGGAAGCTAGGTTAAGAATGGAGGTGATGATTAGTGATCAGCAATATGGTTTTATGCCAGGAAAGAGCACTACAGATGCAATGTTTGCTCTGCAAGTGTTGATGGAGAAATATACGGAAGATCAGAAGGAGTTGCATTGTGTCATTGTGGACGTAGGGAAAGCATATGAGAGGGTGCATAGAGAGGGGTTGTGGTATTATATGAGGAAGTCGGGAGTGGCAGAGAAGTATGTAAGAGTGGTACAGGATATATACGAGGGTAGTGTGACAGTGGTGAGGTCTGCGGTGGGAGTAACAGATGCATTTAAGGTGTAGGTGGGATTACATCAAGGATCAGCTCTGAGCCCTTTCTTATTTGCAGTGGTGATGGACAGGTTGACAGACGAGATCAGACAGGAGGCCCTGGACTATGATGTTTGCAGATGACATTGTGATCTGTAGTGAGAGTAGGGACCAGGTTGAGAAGACTCTGGAGTGGCGGAGATATGCTCTAGAGAGGAGAGGAATGAAGGTCAGCAGGACTAAGACAGAATATATGCATGTGAATGAGAAGGAGGATAGAGGAATGGTGAGGATGCAGGAAGTAGAGTTAGCGAAGGTGGATGAGTTTAAATACTTGAGATCAACAGTTCAGAGTAATGGTGAGTGTGGAAGAGAGTTGAAGAAGAGAGTACAGGCAGGGTGGAATGGGTGGAGAAGAGTGTCAGGAGTGATTTGTGACAGACGGATACCAGTAAGAGTGAAAGGGAAGGTCTACAAGAGGGTAGTGAGATCAGCTATGTTATATGGGTTGTAGATGGTAACATTGACAAAAAGGCACAAGTCAGAGCTGGATGTGGCAGAGTTAAAGATGTTACGATTTGCACTGGGTGTGACGAGGATGGACAGGATTAGGAATCAGTATATTAGAGGGTCAGCTCAGGTTGGACGGTTTGGAGGCAAAGCCAGGGAGGCGAGATTGCATTGGTTTAGACATGTGCTGAGGAGGGATGCTGGGTATATTGGGAAAAGGATGCTAAAGATGGAGCTGCCAGGTAAGAGGAAAAGAGGAAGGCCTAAGATAAGGTTTATGGATGTGGTGAGAGAGGGCATGCTAGTGGCTGGTGTGACAGAGCAAGATGCAGAGTACAGGAAGAAATGGAAACAGATAATCTGCTGTGGTGACCCCTAACAGGAATACCCAAAAGAAAAGAAGTTTAAGGTTAAAAGAAATAACATTTCATTGTTTACAGAAAAATCGTGGAATAATGTAGTGATTAATACAGTAAAATCAACTTCAGTTACAAATAGATCTTTATTCGAGGGCACAAATGCAGTTTTGTCAGGATTTAAAGGGTCAAAGATTATAGCAGCATTCAGCTGAAGCTCTGTACTAGGTATGAACATGTCATTAGAGCTATATGTTATTTTAGACTTTGGTAACAAGATTTTATGGAAAAATAAAAATGCACAGAATATACAGTAGTGCACACAGATGACACTTGTAAGAATTTGCATGCAGTAGATTGTGCAAATATACAGAATTTGAAAATTTGGTTATGACAGAAACATGCAGATTTATGGGTTAAAGATAAAATACATTCCAGTTCAGCTGACACAGCTAAAGTGCTCAGGAAGGCATATTGGGTGTGACCAGTTAGAAAAAAAAGGGTAACTGTATACATCTATGTTGTGTAGGGTATACCAGAAATGACAGTCAAGTTAATTCACAGAATAAAGGGTTTACAGTTTCAGATTTGGCAAATTAATTTTTTGCATTATTGTTTTGTTTAACAGTCATTAAGAACTTTTTATTAAAGTGTTGCAGTGCATAAATAATATCTTAATACAGAGACAAAAAAGCATTCACAAATTTTAAATGTTTTGCTAGTTTACAGACTGTAAAATTTAAAGTCAATGCTACATTGTAAAAGTGACAGTACAGTCACAAATTCAGATCCCATGCATTAAAACAGTACATCATAAATATCATGTGTCATTAAATCCACAAGTTCAACTCCTATGCTATACTTGTAAAAAGGACAGACAAGTAAAGTTCCAGAATTAGATCAGTTCAACTCTAGTTATAAATGAGTAAATAATGCTTTGCTAGTTTACAGAACGTAAAGTTTAAACTCAATGCTACATTGTAAAAATGACAGTACAGTCAAGAGTTCAGATTCCATGCTTGAAAAGAATGCATCATAAATATTATGTGTCTTTTAAGCCACAGGTTCAACTCTTATGTTATAAAAGGCAGACAAGTAAAGTTCCAGAATTCGATCAGTTCAGGTTTAGTAATAAATGTGTATACCATATAAAGAAACTTTGTGTACTTGTATAAAGGGCATACAAGTAAACTTCCATATAAAAAACTTCACATACTTATATAAAAGACAGATAATTAAACTTCCAGAATAAGATCAGTTTAAATCTGGTAATAATTGTGTCTATATAATCAGTTTAAATGGTATATATTTCATACAGAAACTGCAGTTTAACAAGCACACCAGATCAGATTACAGCCTGTTTAGCAAATTGAATTAAAGATAGTACGGTATGCCATAAGGCAGTATGTTAAAATGAGTTTAATACAGTTTATGTAGTTACAGTTCTTACTATTTATCCAAGAAAAATGTAGACACGAATGATAAATTCCTGCAGTATTCAGTATTACTGAAAAGTTAAATGACATAGGTTCATAGGTTAGTACTAGGCTAACTGCCCTTGCGAGCCATTTTAGGCTTAGCCAATTGTCCCTTGTGAGACTCAAACCCTGTACCTTGTGTTTGTAAGGCAAACACCTTAAGCATTAGGCCACCCTCCCTCCTACATCAACTAAAGAAAGCTATGGTAAGACAGAGGGTGGAGTTTCACACACAGAACAGTATGTTAGGGCCTGATGGTCATGAGAGTAAAAGTAGAATGTTCAACAATTAAGATTAATTTCATATAGGTGCAGAAATGCACAGTGTCAGATTACTACTTTAGTTTCATTTGAGGTTATGACAGGAAAACTGAGGTTTCAATTTGATTTAATAATAAAGTTACAGCCTTTCCATTTCACTGTAGTACATTTTCAGTTTGCTTCCACATTTGCAAGAGTTTATTAGCAGCAAATGTTTATTTCATGCAGAAGAATGTAAATAAAGTCAGGCCAACAAGCAGTGCTATCAGTTTATAATTGTTAAAGATGCAAATGTTATTTTAAGAACATGATACTAAATATAGTCAAGAACTTTAGCCACTCAGCCTTGCACAAGAAATGAAAAGGAATGGTTTAAAAGGCCAAACTTTAAAAGGACATTTCAACTGTAAAGCAGGCCTTCCGATACCTCATCAGTGACTGGGACAATGCAGAGTACAATTTGGCAAGAGCTGGGGTGCAGATGTCGACTGTCTATGTGTTTTAGTTATTTCTTCAATGTTTGTTTAAAGTTAAAATGTATGAGTTAAACAAGTATGTAAATGTTTTCATTTTTTCAGACAGTTATATAACAGTACTAGTTTTCAGTTTATGTCTTTATCTATGTTCAGACAATACTGACAAAAATGTATTAATAGTTTAATCTCCAAAACATAACATTAACAGATTTTAGTTGATTTTTTTTATCCGTGTTCAGGTTGCACTGTCAAAAATGGTATTAAGAATGTAAATGTTCTCATGTTTTCAGACAACTGTACAACAGTACTCATTTTCAGTTTATCCATGTTCAGACAATACTGACAGGAAAAGGTACTAATAGTTTAGTATCTAGAATATAATGTTGCCAGTTTTCAGTTATCCTTTTATCTGTGTTTGGGTAGCATTGACAAAGGATATTCCTTTAGTGTTACTTCAGTTAATTTCCAGATAACATTTATACACAGCCATTTTAGCTGTCCAGTAATGTAAATTTCAGTGAAGATTCATAATATGACATTCATACTCAGTTATGTGTTAGTATAGTACATTTCAGTCAAATTTCAGAATATAACATTAATACTCAGTTATACATTTTTGTGTCACATTATTCAGTCAGTTTTAAGGGTAAAGTGACAGAATTATTTGTAACAGGCTTATTACATGATACATTTCTACTGCATCATCCTTCACATTATTCAGTCATTAGTTTTAAGGGTAAAGTGATATAATTACATTATTCAGTCATTAGTTAAGGGTAAAGTGACAGACTTATTTGTAACAGGCTTATTAAACCATACATTTATACTACATCATCCTTCATATTATTCATTCATTAGTTAAGGGTAAAGTGACAGAATTATTTATTACAGGCTTATTAAGATAAGTTATCTAAAAAATTGGTAGTAATAGTTAATAGATTTAAAACCATAAAGATGCTGCTTGCAAGGATTTTCTTTAAAGTATAATTTAGTATATATTCATATAATGTTAACAGTAAGATACGGTATTAACTAGGAACAATCAAATTAATATTAGGGGTGCTCATGCATAAATATGATAGCTTAGCCAGTCACATTTTTTAGAACACTCATAAGGGACGCATTGTCATTAGTCTCTGATGACTTTGATTCATTCAACCTTAAATGCCAACTCATTTCTTTGCATTCTAGGTAGTCTCCCAAGTACTCACCATATGCTCTTCACAAATACTGTCTGAAGCAAACAAAAAACTTAAAGTTGGTGCATGCTTTACTGTGTCTATTTAAGGCATTAGTCATGACTTTTTTGATGTCATGCAAATGTTCATATACGGTATAACATGGCCTTCTTTCCATTTTGCCTACATTAAAGGCCTAGCATGATAAACATATAGAAAGATAAACTAACTTTCTACTGTCTCAATTAAAGTGACCAGGGCAACCTATTGTCCTGTCATATCCTATCAGTGTTAAATACAGTCCATCCCAAATAAGCTTATAATAGTTACATCTACCGCATTTAGAAATACATTTCTTTTGTGAACGTGTGGACCTTTTGAAATCTTTTTCACACCTTTTTTAATATTCTTACCTCTCTTATAAATGATTTTTAGATCACACACCCCAAATTTAACCTTAAGATCATCAGTTAAATTGTAATCTTGGGTTCTTTTAGTGATAGACATGATGTTATAGACTTCTCTAATATATGGAATTACCAGCACTTGAGACTTTTCTTGTGGAGGGTCATTTTTCAATTTTAAATCAGCATTATATAAAATAAGACAAAATGCTGTTAATCTAACTGCCAAGATTTCATCATCAACCTTGTTAAGAAAGGAGAATTTATTTCCTTAATCAAAGTATCGTCATCATTTATAATTTTAGCCAGATGTACGATCTGTCCCTTCATTACTCTATGTTTTTGATGCGGGAGATGACAGCTTTGGTAATGCTGGTGAGAATTAGCAACTGTAGGTTTACAATATATAGTAGATTTAAACCTCCTTTGGCTTTGATCCTTCTTTCCTAAGATGTCTAAATATTTTACTTTATCATAGCTATGATGTGAAGTGAATTTTAAAAATTCTGTGGTCTGATTAATATACTTTAAATATTCAGACCGCTAATTTAATTCAACATGCCATAGGATAAAAATCTCATCCAAAATATGTAATATGAAATAAAGTTTGAAGAGAAATTTAAATTTAATAAAAAAGCTTGTCCTCTAAACATGCCATTACAGCATTCATATGTACAGAGACACATGCTTCACCCATAGCAATACCAACTACTTGGAGAAAAACACTGTCCCTCAAAAGCCATAACATTATTTTTCAAAATCTGTTCCAAGATATCATTAATCAAAATTATATCATTATTTTTAAATGTCTTATCATCTTTTAAAATATCAGAAACCATACCCAAGCCTACATCGTGAAGTATAACAGTAAATAAATTAATAACATCCACTGGGACAGATAAAATATTTTCATCAAATGGTACAGTGTTAAGGTTGAATAAAAAGTGCCATGAATCTCTCAATATCCATTCATTATTGGCAAATAAACACTTTAACTTGTTCAAAAAAAAATTGCAGTGGGTTCAGTTTTTGAACCAGCTCAATCTCAGTGGAGGGTCCTCATAGTTCTTATATACTTCTGGAATACAAAAGAGTAAAAGTATAATTAGTCTTAAAACAGTCATGAAAACCAAAAACTGACTTCATAATAAGTTGTTGAGTGAAAGTGTCAAATAATTGTCTGTTCTTGCATGCACAATATTAATCACATTATGAGAAACTCTTTTATAAAACAAGCCATTATTTGAAATCTGTAGCATTTTACAAGAGTAATCCATCCATCCATCCTCAACTCCTTTTCCCATTTTACACTTGGGGTCAGGGTGTCACTTCAGCAGCCAGTGTTTACACCACTGGGTGGCTAGCTCTGCCACTGTCTTGTCCATTAATACAACCCCCTGACAGGTTTCATTAGTCTGAAGCTTCTCTTTTGAGTGTGATCTGGTAATGCAGATTTCTTAGTTTCTTAGTCAAAGACAAATTACAAAAAAAAACTGTTTCTTAATTTTGTAAGCTTGTCTTATTTGTTTTTCACAATTCTACTTAAAAACTAGTTGTGGGGCAGTGAATGGTTAAAAAATCCTTTATTTTACAAATCCTCTCTTGTTCAGCTGGTTAATCTGGGAATCTTAAGACAATGTTACAATTGTCTCATGTACACAGACAACCCTCTCCTCCTTCCTACTAACACATATACTTGTGAGAGATGCAACTATATAGCCAGACTGGAGGCTGAACTCTCTCAACTCAGGACTGGCAAGACCAGACAGGAGGAGATGGTACCCACACCCAAAGCAAAACCAGTCACACATAAAACCACCACTACTACAAACCAAACACATAAAAACAAAGACATACTGAGGGCTCTATAAAAAACTTACTAAAACAACAGAGGCCTCCAAAGCAGACACCCAGAAATACACCCCTAGCAACACCTACAACACATACCTCAAGCAACAGGTGTGTCACACAATCACAGCCCCTAAGGCAAAATACTATGCCAGAGACATTAGTAATAGGTGACTCTATAGTCAGACACACCGACGCTCCACTTACCAGGCTGAATAAGGAGAGAGCGAGGCGAGCTGCTGCTCGGGGGGGCTAGGATCCATACATTACACACGCACTCAGGTCACGATTCAGTCATTGTCCATGCGGGTGTGAATGACCTGAGACGTACCTCCCTGGACTACATGAAAAGAGACATTGAGGAGACTGGTATGACCCTGACCCTGAGCAGCATCCTGCCTTCACCAAGAATGATGCCTCAGTACAAAGACAAAATGATCAGTTTTAACAATTGGCTTAATCACTGGTGTCATTCTAGGGGATCCAATGTCTGTCAGCCTGGGATGACATGCTGCAAGAGCCCCGTTGCCGCAAGGGATGGCTTGCACCTGTCACCACTGGGCTTCCGGATACTGGCAAAGGCTCTTGCCACCCCCATAGTGCCTTTTTAGGCAATGCTCAAAGGACAAATCAACCTCCATAAAAACAAAAATGGAAAAAATTTAAGGTAATGCTGCTCAACGCCAGAAGTCTAAATCTCAAGATGGCACACGAAGCACTTCTCAGTATGGAGAACATCGATGTCTGTGCAGTAACCGAAACCTGGTTCAAGGCTCCTGAGAGCACTCCAGCCCAGGCTATTATCATCATTGCGCTTTGACCTCAAGTTTCAGGCGAACCCACAAGGGAGGGGAGTGTCCATTTTCATAAAGGACACCTACACCTCTCGATTGGTGGCTACCCATGAAGTTTCAGAAACCATACAAGTTTTACTCACCATAGGCAAAACTGCCATACAACTGGTCGCATGTTATAGAACTCCTCCCAATCCCAGGAATCCCATCAAGCATTCCTGAAAACACTGGAGGATATGAATGTCACACCAAACACCATCATATTGGGTGACTTCAACTACCCCAACATAGACTGGGCCCACTATTCTAGCCCTAACACCCTAGCCCAAAGATTCCTGGAATTCATAAACTCAAATGCTATGGAGCAACTGGTCACTTCTCGAGGAGAGATAATATACTTGACCTGATTATCACAAACATGGGGTCCAAATGCTCCGCACCGGATATAAACCCCTCACTAGTAAGATCTGATCATAAACTGATCACGTTGGATGTACATATCCCACCCCCACCGCCAGAACAAAAGACTACAGTGAAAAACTTTTCAAAAGCTGACTTTCTGCTCGTCAAGTGAGAAATCATATCCTTTAAGCCTACTGGGTTAATGGAAACCACATGCCAAAAGGCTGAATCCTTCACAACAGAGTTCTACGGACATCTCCAAGAATGCATGGATCAAGCAATCTCAACTAAAACCAAGACCCTCTCCAAGAAAAAGCGCCCGTTTGGTGGACCCCGCTATAAACAAACTGTACAACAAAATAAGGAAGCTACTGCAGGACAAAAAAATCCCACAAGGAAGAAAGGCTCCCTGATCAACAAGTAAAAAACTACGTTCTCTCATAAAAACATCTAAAGCAAACTTTGAGAAAAAGATTGCCAAGGATACCAAAGACAATCACAAGGCCTTCTTCAATTATGTCAGAACCTTGGGAGGTAATTCTCAGATATGCTCTGAGCTAGTACACATGAAAAAAAATTCACTGACCCTACCGACATTGCCAACATTCTGGCAGATAGGTTCAGTGCAAATTTCTCCCTCCCTCACCCCTAAAGATGAAGTAATTATCCCTGCTGAATGTAACCTACCTGTCATCACAGACATACAGGTGAAATCAGCACTCAACAAGGCAAAAACACAGCATCTATGGGACCCGATGGTATCCCCCATGTTACGTGAACTTCAAGATGAACTAAACCCCCTAAGAACTCTATTCAATCTTAGCCTCACTACAGGATATGTACCTGAACACTGGCGCACAGCAACAGTGGTCCCACTCCAAAGGGGAAATTCTACTGACCCTGGTAACTACCGCCCCATAAGTTTGACCAGCCTGGTCTGTAAGGCTATGGAAAGAATCATCATGGAACTCATAAATGGCGACATTGGGGATCTGCAGACCCTTGATCCCACACAGTTCGGTTTGGCAGATCCTGCCTCTTAAACCTGGTTGACTTCTTGAGACAGTCACTAGTGTCATCGATGAGGGACACGATACCACACTCTGGCATCATTGACAAGCTCAGCAGCCTAAATGTAAATCCATATGTCACAAGATGGGTAGCAAACTGGCTAAAAACAGAACCCATAAGGTTAAAATTGCTGGAGCCATGTCAGACTCAAAACCAGTCACAAGTGGTGTCCCACAGGGCTCAGTCTTGGGTCCACTCTATTCGGCATTTACTTCTCAGATGTGAAAGCAAATATGGAAGGATTATGGCTGACAAAGTTTGCAGATGACTGCAAACTGGGTGCCATAGTTGATTCACCTGCTGACACACACATCCTACAGAAAGGTCTCACTGAAACGGACAACTGGTGCCGGAATCATGGCCTCAAACTTAACGCCAAAAATGTATAGTCATCCCTTTGGGAAAACAAAGTACCCACAAATTATCACGACAATAACCCACTGAATTAATCAGAGACCTGGGGACTGACAACCATGTTGCCAAAGTGGTCAGAAAGACATTCTACCTTGCCCATCTCATCATGAAGGGATTCTCATCCAGATCAAAGGAGGTCATTGTACCTCTATATTCCTCCCTTGTCAGGCCCATGATTGAATATAATGCTCCATTTGGGATGTATCTCACCCGCACATGCAGCAACTGGGAGACCCCCAGAAGTACCTCACCAAGAGGATCATAGGTCTCAAACATGTGCCTTATCCAGCTAGATTAAAGAAACTCCAGCTCTATTCAGTAGCATACCGCCTGCTCAGAGGTGATTTGTGCCTAACATACAGGGCCATGTCCAACCAGGAATTGATGGACATGCTCCATCTCAAAAATCCAAATCCACCAGAACCACACGAGCTAAAGATTTCAACCTCTGCACAAATATGAATAGGACATGCTGGAGGGATAGATTCATAACACAGAGGTTACCCATACTCTGGAACAAAATCCCAGTTCATGTGAGACAGAGCCCTTCATTGGCACTGTTCAAGAAAAATCTCGATGCATGGATGGGAGATCGTTAAGTACCCCCGAGTCACCTCAGTGTCACTACTAGACAGAGGTATAGTTTACTAAATAATGGGGTCCCACATGTGTCACTACTATCACTTTGGCTAGGCTTATAAATGCCCCCGGGCAGATAGCCTAGTACACTACTATGAAACTATGAAATTATGAAAATTAGTATTAGTTGAAAACATGAGTGAAGAACCTTAACTCTATCATGATAACGGCTATGTCCATTTCGAACATGGTACAAATATAAAACCTATTTCAAATAGACTGAAGTATCCAATATAACTATAATTGAAACTTTAAAATTATTACTTTTGTGTAATGCAGCTGTGTCCCAATCAATGGAATAATTCAGTTCAGGCTATTTTTGCCATGGTTCCGGACTTTGCCCCTGCCCCTTCTCTGCTGTGTCGGGAAGTAGTTCAGCTGCATTGTAGATTGATTGGATAATGTCGTCGATCAGTGTGGGAGTAGTGTCTCCAAAAAATCTTTGTTACCTTCCGATGTAGTTTCTGCTCTCTGTCCTGAAGATTTAACTTCCATTTGTCTACCAGATTTCAATACTGGTGGCAGAATATATGTCTTTTTTATTCTCATGAGCTAATGTGTCACAAGCAAACTTAAACTATCTGTGGTCCTGAGCAGTGGAACACTGCCTGTCCACTTTCTTAAAAATGTTCTGATAATCAACAATATGTATAGAAAACAACAAGTCATTGAGAATGCTAGTATTTAGATGTTTATTTCATTGTCAGGTGTAGCCAATTTTCTTTCATTGTCCTAAACTAGTAATTGATTAAACTGCATCCACCTTTGTCAACTATTTGTAGTATTTCACTTTATAGCACTGAATTAACTTCCAGTCTATTAGGGAACTTCCAGAAGTATAATCGCTTAGGTACCCACTATACTTGTATAAATTCAATCAAAAACTGGAAATTTCTATATTTTATCACGTTAGATTCAAAATTCTTTAATTGTGTCATCAAGGATCCAGAACACCACTGGTTAAGTTCAACATTAGAATCTAAAGTAGTTCTGTCCTTGTCCCTGCTGTTCACAAAGGAAGCAGGCAAAGACGGATCAGAATGTGAAGCTGAATTACTTTCCATTCTAACATTGCCACGTTCATCAGAATAAATTACAGTGCTGGTTAACTGAGTAGTGTTCAAACCAGCATATTTAGCTATCTGTTGCATCAAATCTGTTACGTCCCTGCACATTGTTAACAAGATTAAGTATTTAATCTGAAATCACATTTAGAGACATCATTAGAATCTGTTAAAAAATGAAAAATGTTCACTTAAATAGTTAGAAGTCTGTAAATGTGATTTGAGATAAAATTGCTTAATCGTATTAGAGGTCGTTGGTTACATCAGGTGGATTCACATTGTTTATTTTTAATATTTTTTATGTATGTGAGTTCTTCCATGTTTCAGTTTTATTATACATTAAAATTATGAGATAAGGCTTTAATTAAATCTATAAAAGTTATGGGAAAATTGAAACCTTTAAGTACTGTGAAAAAATATACCCAGTTTAAAGATCCAGAAAGCTTTTTTTTTTCTTTATCAAGACTGATGCTTTCTAAAGCCAGTTAATGTAGTCAGCATAATGAGTTAATTAAATAACTTTTTTGAATATCATCTTGTGCCTGGATGGCACAGTGAAGCAGTGATTAGCAGTGTCACCATACAGCAAGAGGTTCTGCAGTTAAATTCTCAGCTGGGGTGTCTTCTGTGCGGAGTCTGCATGTCTTCCCCGTGTTTGTATGGGTTTTCTCTGCGTGCTCTGCTTTCCTCCCACATTCCCAAGACATGCTGCAGGTGGATTGGACATTCTAAATTGGCCCTAGATGTGAGTGCCTACATGTGTGTGTGCTTTCTGAGGAAGGTTGGGTGCCGGGCTGGCAACTCGACACAGTAAACCTCTACTGCCACTCATTCTGTAGACCAATAATCAGCTGTGATGCCCTCCAGTGGGTGTAGCCAAAAGGAAGAGAAAAAGAATATCATCTTGTGCCTGTTTATAATAAAAGTAATTGATTATCATTGAGCTCACAGTACAATTTTTCATCAGTTAAGTCAGGTAAAATATAAACCTATCTGCAAATACTGACATAAAAACACTTTAAAATCTGACATACAATCAACTGAGTTTTTATCCTATTTTAATAGTGAGGTTGTCAGCATATATTCCCAAAAATGGGGGAATTATCTTATTATATTGCATATTCTTATTTATTTCATGCATTAAAAATAACTTTTGAGGAAAAATGCTACATTTCAGGAATAATCACAGCGATTCCTGGAGTCTTGTTATCTTTAAAATTTTTAATATGATCAACAACTGACTAAAATTTATTAATTTTAATAATAAGATAAATATTATTTATTCTAATACTTTTGTTATATTATTTTAACATTGCCTTCCTAGATGTGATAAATCTGTAATAAGAACTTCATTACTATTAACCCATTTGTAATAATTTATAAACACCTGCAAGATTTTTGCAGTAAATATAACCATTTTATTTATAAAATTTTGAATATTGTTTATCTGGTTTACTTTAGCTTTTAATTTTTATGTTCTGGCCAAAAACTATGTAGGCCATGAAGCACTAATGGACAGAGGAACGGATTACATTTTTCTAATGCAATTGCAGTTTTATGAGCAAGTATTTGTTAGTATTTCTTATTTAAGGTTTAATCATATCTACACACACACACACACACACACACACACACACACACACACATATCTACCTCTATATATATGTTCTTCTTTCTGAACCCCAAAGATAAACTTGAGATTTTATTAAATTGTATCAATTTGATTTCCTAGTCTTTTAAATTAATTCTACCATATAATTATAATTTTAAAAGAATCCCAAAGCATATTTGCAGCGACTTTGTCTTTATCATTAAGTATGAGAAAATTATCTATTTCTGTAATGAATCAATATTTAAATTCCATTTACTTGACCATATAAGGAGGAAAGTAGTATTAACTATTTTTATAGCTAGTATCTAATTCAAATATAACACATTGTGAGCAGATTAGGACAAAGAGATCACTAGAAGGCATTCAGTTTTGTAATGTAAATTGTTTAAAACCTAAAATTTGTCTATTCATGTCTGTATTCTAAAACAAAGGAATAATTCCTATGAAATAAGGATGTACTTTTAGTTTATTCACACGTTGTTGACCAAATTAGTCTCACTGGGCCAGTGGCCTGTTTTCATGAGAAGATGCAGTTGTATTCATACTGACAAGGATAAATTTGGGTAGGACATCTGGGAAGTTTTCTTTATTATATTCCATAGTGTTAGGTAAACTTGGTGAGGATGTTCCCATTTCCTAGTAGCAAAGAAACACTTTTGTTAAAGTTGTGGTTTGAAGGTATCTGGGGTTTAAAACTTAACTCTTTAAAAGGGGTGTACTTTTATGTATGAACTGTTTATTTCTTTATTTCTTTATTTATTTATTGATGTTTGTTAACCGGGTTAGTCCAGCTGAGCCAGGGGTCCATTTTCAGTGGAGACCTGAGGAGGAAAAGCTCCAGAAATAATACAGTTATGATATTTACAAAATATTAAAGTAGGGTCACAGAAATGTAGTACAAGTCAAACATTTGTGCACTTCAATACAATGCATAGGTACAATTTCCAACATTTGAGAACAACAACATATAGCATAGGTCAAATAACAATTAAAAGGTTTAAAGAATATTACACCAAGGAGTACAGTAGGAACACAGTTTGCTAGAGCAAGTACAAGGAGGGCAAAGAGCTGACAGGGAAAAGCAGAACGATGAGACGAGAGGAGACTAGTTCAAGTGGGGAGGTGACAAAGGTGTGACAAGTCTTTGGGAGAAAACATTTAAGTTCTTTCTTAAGCAGGTATTTCCACTGAATGATTCTTAAGTTGAGAGGGATTGAGTTCTGAACATGGGCTACAAAGTATTTGTAAAGGGTCTTACCAATGTTTTTGTTGGGTTTGTATAACTGAAGGAGGTGTTTCCTGGCAGTACGGAGGTGACGAGGGGGATTATAGAAGGAGATTAAATTGGAGATGGAGAGAAAGGATGAGGGGTTCATACGTACCTCTCAGCCATCCCAAATTACTTGGTTTTTACTGAGTTTGGGGGCCAAATGAAGGGGTGCCACGATTCCCGAGTGGCACCCTTTCATTTCCAATTTTTTTTAATTTTTATTTTTAATTTTTTCAAATGCCACTCTGTCAGAGCTGACGTCAGCTCCGACAGGCTACCAGCCAGTCAGAATTGAGCTGAAGGAGCTCACGTCATCATTTCTGACTGGTCAATGCAAGAGGGAAATCATTCACTTTGATTTGGAACAGGGAATTAAGTTAACAGCAATTTGTGGTTTTGGATTTCAACTTACAAATGCAGGAATCTCGCTCCTCATTTTTGGACAGCAGCACTCCATTTGTGGTTTTGGATTACAAATGTGCATTTCATTTGGAGCAGCTGCCGTTCATTTCATTTGGCAGCCAGGTTTGGATTAACCAAATCAAAGGTGTGTGTGTGTGTGTGTGTGTGTGTGTGTGTGTGTGTGTGTGTGTGTGTGTGTGTGTGTGTGTGTGTGTGTGTGTGTGTGTGTGTGTGTGTGTGTGTGTGTGTGTGTGTGTGTGTGTGTGTGTGTGTGTGTGTGTGTGTCTGTCTGTCTGTGTGTAAATGCCCCCATGTAATACACCTGGTGGCTAGAAGTATTTCAGGCTCAAAAGAGCCTAAAGTCCCTAGCCGCCACCATTTCTTTGCTTTGTCCACATTTGTTGTGCTGAGAGTTGAGAACAGCTAGGGTTCAAGACTTGCCAGTGAAATGCATGGTGGTAACTCAACATTTTATTCTAGCAACTTTCCAAAATTATACAAGCAATGGTTAAAAATGTGTCCCTGGTTTTTGACCTTCTGCCCCCCCCCAAAAAAAAATGAACTTAAAAATAAGTGCGAGAAGCTGTGCAAAATACCTATGGCTTACACTTACTGTCATTCTATTTATAGTGTGGGTGTGGAAGTAGGCTTTTATGATGGAAATGTTCTGAATTGGGCAGTTTTGTCATTATTGGTTCATGCATTTTGTTTCCTTGCCTACAGTACAGCCTACTGGAAAAATGTTCAGACAATAAACTTAAAATGCACTCTAACAAGTGTGTTGCATTATACAAGGAATATAACTTAATAAAGTCAGGTAGGTGTATCAAAGAAAAAAACACATATATGTTTCTTGTTTTGTGTGCCAGGGGCCAATGATTTGAAAATGGCCCAAATGTAATTTTTATCCACCACTGTCCAGATGCATTTTCTTTGGATGTGGTGTGGGTTTCAATGCTATTTCAATGCATGTGAGTTTCAAGGGCAGAGAAGTTTTAATGCCAAGTCTATTTTCATTGAGACAGTATTGCTTTGTTTAGCAGATGTCAAAATAAAATCCAAATAATCATTGTAGAAGTAAAGCAGTATGCACACATTAGTGTTTATGGTAAATGGAGCAAAATCGCCAGGTAATGGGACATTGAAATGGCTGCAGGGGGACTCTGGTGTCATATTTTGGTTGTCTGTTCTTCAGTTTGCGGTTGAAAGTTGATATCCCACAATTCCATTGGAATGGGTGGGGTTACCTAATCATGTATGCAAATTAGATGTTAATCAGCATACAGATTTGTACCAATTTTCCATGGATCTTGTCCAGATTTTTGATGTTTCCAGGTTGAGAGGTATGAGTTCATATAGGACAGACTGTGCAATATAATAATATAAATATAATATAAATATGATGAGAGTTTAGTCTTAATAAATCCAACTGTACATTTAACTGCTCTGAATTTATGATTATTATGGCACACATATATAGAGATATGGGATGGAATAATGCTAGATATGAGGAAAAAGTGATGAGATGAACAGTATCATGTTAGAACATGTAAATAAAATAAATTATTGAAGCTTCAGACTGGAGAGACTGGAAAAAAAAGTACCTGAAATGAGTAAACTAATGAAAAAAAGTAGAAGTACTATACAGAAACAAACAGTTCCTTACCTCTACAACCAAAACTACCCTGGCTAAAACCTTCCTGCTCCCATCACTTCTCTACGGTCCCTGCATACTAATCAGTCTGCAGAACTCCACCAAACTAAATTAGAGCAATGCTACAACAAAGTTGCAAAGTTTGCAACTAACTCCAACTACTGTACACATCACTGTACATTACTCAAAAAATTAAACTGGTTAGAATTAACACACACAGCTTTCATATACACCTAATTACAACACACAACCTGTTTTATAGGCCCACTGGCTGTCCAGCTCTAGAAGACCTAATCCAACATTGCAAACCAGACAGACCCCTCAAATCTGAAGATAAAAACCTTCCTTGAAATCTACAAACCTTCTAGACACCCAGAAAAATCTCTATACTTACACTCTATTGCCAAGTCTTTGAACACCCTCCCTCCCAACACTAGGCTAACTCCTAGCCAACCTCTCTTTAAAGCCTTCCTAAAAGAACACCAAAATAAATCATGGCTGTGCATATGCATAACCCCAGCCTAATACACAATCTGCCCTGCTATACCTATGTTAATTACGTTAACATGTTCACTACCATTAAGCACCGTCAAGACTGGAAAAATATACCATACTACTCCTGTCTTCCTACCTCCTTATGAACTAATCTAAACAGCACAAGTATTCTTCCAATTCAAACATGAAGAATGGTATTGTGCAAATATCCTGTCACTGAGGCAGTGACATTGTGTCATGTTAAAAGTCTTGCCAAATTTAAAATTTTGTAAAAAGTGTTATCAAGATAAACATGTAATGTATGCACTGTATACTTATATATTGTAGTTTGTCACAATTATGCTAGCAATGTATTCACTATATACTTATATATTTTAGTTTGTCACAGTTAAACTTACAACATACTCACTGTATACTTATATATTGTAGTTTGTTACAATTAAACTAATGAATAAATTAATGAATAGCGTTTAGTCAACCAACGAATAAAAACTAAAGCAAATAAACGCCAACAGTAATGGAATCCACCAGGAAGGGTCGCACAACCAGAAGTAAAATCCACTCTTCTTATTGTGTAACAATTTAACACTTTCATCCACTAAAAATGTGGACTTCATCATCCATGTTTTTAGTGGATGAAAGTGCTAAATTGTTGTTAAACAATAAAGAACAGTGGATTTTACTTCTGGTTGTGTGACCCTTCCTGGTGGATGTCATCACTGCTGACAATTAAACCAGCAATGTACTCAGTATATATTTATAAATTGTAGTTTGTCACTAGTGTTATCACAGTTACACAAGCAATGTACTCAATATATACTTATAAATTGTAGTTTGTCACAGTTAAACTAGCAATGTACTCACTATATACTTATAAATTGCAGTTTGCCACAGTTAGACTAGCAATGTACTCACTGTATACTTATATATTGTAGTATGTTACAGCTACACTAGCAGTGTACTCACTGTGTACTTGTATATTGTAGTTTGTCACAGTTACACTAGCAATGTACTCACTGTGTACTTGTATGTTGTATATTGTCACAGTTAAACTAGCAATGTACTCACTGTGTACTTATATATTGTAGTTTGTCACAGGAACAACTGCAATGTACTCACTATATCCTTATATATTGTAGTTTGTCACAGTTAAACTAGCAATGTACTCACTGTATACTTATATATTGTAGTTTGTCACAGATATAACTGCAGTGTACTCACTATATCCTTATATATTGTAGTTTGTCACAGTTAAACTAGCAATGTACTCATTGTGTACTTATATATTGTAGTATGTTACAGCTACACTAGCAGTGTACTCACTGTGTACTTATATATTGTAGTTTGTCACAGTTATACAAGCAATGTACTCACTGTGTACTTGTATGTTGTATATTGTCACAGTTAAACTAGCAATGTACTCACTGTGTACTTATATATTGTAGTTTGTCACAGGAACAACTGCAATGTACTCACTATATCCTTATATATTGTAGTTTGTCACAGTTAAACTAGCAATGTACTCATTGTGTACTTATATATTGCAGTTTGTCACAGTTACACTACTAATGTACTCACTATATACTTATATATTGTAGTTTATGATAGTTACACTACCGATGTACTCACTGTATACTTATATATTGTAATTTGTCACAGTTAAACTAGCAATGTACTCACTGCATACTTATATATTGTAGTTTGTGACAGTTAAGCTAGCAATGTACTCACTGTATACTTATATATTGTCGTTTATCACAGTCACACTACCAAAGTACTCACTATATCCTTATATATTGTAGTTTGTCACAGTTAAACTAGCAATGTACTCACTGTAAACATATATTGTAGTTTGTCACAGTTACAACTGCAATGTAGTCACTATATCCTTATATATTGTAGTTTGTCACAGTTAAACTAGCAATGTACTCACTGTAAACATATATTGTAGTTTGTCACAGTTACAACTGCAATGTAGTCACTATATCCTTATATATTGTAGTTTGTCACAGTTAAACTTGCAGTGTACTCACTATATACTTATATATTGTCATTTATCACAGTCACACTACCAATGTACTGACTGTATACTTTTATATTGTAGTTTGTCACAGTTAAACTAGCAATATACTCACTGTGTACTTATATATTGTAGTTTGTCACAGTTAAACTAGCAATGTACTTACTATATCCTTATATATTGTAGTTTGTCACAGTTACATTAGCAATGTACGCACTGTATACTTATATATTCTAGTTTGTCACAGTTAAACGAACAATGTACTCACTAAATACTTATATATTTTAGTTTGTCACAGTTAAACTAGCAGTGTACTCACTGTATACTTATATATTGTAGTTTGTCACAGTTAAACTAGCAATGTACTCACTGTATACTTATATATTGCAGTTTATCACAGTTACACTACCAATGTACTTACTGTGTACTTATATGTTGTAGTTTATCACAGTTACACTACCAATGTACTCACTATATACTTATATATTGTAGTTTGTCACAGTTACACTAGCAATGTACTCACTGTATACTTATATATTGTAGTTTATCACAGTTACACTACCAATGTACTCACTGTATACTTATATGTTGTAGTTTGTCACAGTTACACTAGCAATGTACTCACTGTATACTTATATATTGTAGTTTGTCACAGTTAAACTACCAATGTACTCACTGTATACTTATATATTGTAGTTTGTCACAGTTACACTACCAATGTACTCACTGTATACTTATATATTGTAGTTTGTCACAGTTAAACTAGCAATGTACTCACTGTGTACTTATATATTGTAGTTTGTCACAGTTAAACTAGCAATGTACTCACTGTATACTTATATATTGTAGTTTGTCACAGTTAAACTAGCAATGTACTCACTGTATACTTATATATTGTAGTTTGTCACAGTTAAACTAGCAATGTACTCACTGTATACTTATATATTGTAGTTTGTCACAGTTACACTAGCAATGTACTCACTGTATACTTATATATTGTAGTTTGTCACAGTTAAACTAGCAATGTACTCACTGTATACTTATATATTGTAGTTTGTCACAGTTACACTACCAATGTACTCACTGTATACTTATATATTGTAGTTTGTCACAGTTAAACTAGCAATGTACTCACTGTGTACTTATATTTATTTATTTATTTTTATTTTACATTTGTTGACCGGGATAGTCCAACTGGATATATGTCCATTGTCAGAGGAGGCTCGGGGAGAAAAGCTCCAAAGCAAGTACACCAATTACATTGTAATTAAATCATAACATTTAACAAATACACTTATTTGCCGACATAGGTAAAAACATTTTATAAACAGATCCAATTTTTTTTTACATATATAGATTGTGTAGGATGTGTACTTTTTCAGTAGAACACATAGAGAAGGAACAAAGCAACAGAATGTTTATTAATATATTGGTTCCATGGGAAGAGTGCTTCTTCTGTAGAAAACATAGAGATAAAACAAAGCAACAGGGTGTAGGTATAATAGACATTAACGGAGGTCAGGCAAGGGGAGATAGTATCGGTCTGGATTGGTGCAATAGTATCAGTCTGGATTGGTGCAATAGTATCAGTCTGGATTGGTGAAATAGTATCAGTCTGGACTGGTGCAATAGTATCAGTCTGGATTGGTACAATAGTATCAGTCTGGATTGGTACAATAGTATCAGTCTGGATTGGTGCAATAGTATCAGTCTGGATTGGTGCAATAGTATCAGTCTGGATTGGTGCAATAGTATCAGTCTGGATTGGTACAATAGTATCAGTCTGGACTGGTGCAATAGTATCAGTCTGGATTGGTGCAATAGTATCAGTCTGGACTGGTGCAATAGTATCAGTCTGGATTGGTACAATAGTATCAGTCTGGATTGGTGCAATAGTATCAGTCTGGATTGGTGCAATAGTATCAGTCTGGACTGGTGCAATAGTATCAGTCTGGATTGGTGCAATAGTATCAGTCTGGATTGGTACAATAGTATCAGTCTGGATTGGTGCAAGGGCATAGCCATTGTAATTTTAGGAAGATTCTTAGTTGCTTCTTGAAAAGTGGGGTGGATGAAAGGGATGTTAGTTCACTTGGAAGTTTGTTCCAAGTGTTACCAACAGAGTTAGTAAACAGGTGATCCCCAGATTTGTTGTTGGATTTTAAGGTGGATACTAGTACCCTATTGGCTGATCGTAGGGTTGTAAGGTTTTTATATGAGCTGATAAGGTTACAGAGTATGGGAGTATTTGTGGGATGATGCATGATCTTTTGAATGATAGTAAGTTGCTGGATAAGAAGCTGACTTTGCAATTCCAGCCATCCTAGTAGTTTAAGATTTTGGCAGTGATGGGTTCTCAATGGGGCTCCAGTGGCAAATCTGGCAATGTTGTTATAAGATGTTGCCAGTTTATTAATATTGCTTTTGGAGAGGTTTGTAAAAATTGGGGAGGCATAGAGAAGGGTGGAGATTGAGTGAGTTTGGGCAATAGTAGTCCTAGCTGAAGCTGTGAGAAAGGGTTTAAGTCTATAAAGGAAACCAAGTTTTCTATTAATTGATTTAATAGATTGGCTAATATGTGTGTCAAAGTTGAGATTATGGTCAATTGTTACACTAAACATTTGGTGGTCATGTCAGGAGCTATTTCAGTACCATTATTAGATATAACTGTGACGTTAATAGCAGGGGACTTCTGAGTGGGAGTAAACAATAGTAGTTTGTTTTTTTAGGGTTAAGGAGGAGGCAGCATTGATGGAACCAGTTTTCAATTAAGGTAAATACTTTTTGCGTATTGGTTTGAAGTTCTGCAGGTGAGGAGGTGGTACATTATTGTCCCAGAGGACTGCTTGGTGTCTATTTCCTAGGTAGGACTTAAACCACTTGACTGTCTTGGTGTCTAATGACAGGGATTTAAGTATATCTAACAATAGTTGGTGATTCACCATGTCAGATGCTTTGGAGAGGTCAATAAAGAAGGCTGAGGACAGGAAGTTATTGTTACGGTTTTTATTAATGCAGTCCGAAAAGGATAGTAGTGCTGTTGTAGTACTATGGAATGGCCTAAAGCCATGGTGGCAGTCTGATAGTAGGTGATTTTGAAGGAGATAATCAAGTAGTTGGCGATGAATACATCTCTCCATGATTTTTGCTAAAGGGGAAAGTAGGGCTATGGGGCGGATGTTTGAGAGTTCATTTGAGTTACCTCCCTTATGGAGTGGGATAATGTGTGAGACTTTCCATAGATGTGGGATGGAACATTCAGTAATGGTTCTGTTAATTAAGATGAAAATAGGGTAGGCAAGTACTCCAGCTGCCATTTGCAGATATTCAGCTGGTAGGAGGTCAGCTGATGGAGTGCAAGGTTTAAGTTTAAGAAGTAGGGTACATATGAAAGAGGTTGGCACAGGCTGCAGATGTAGTAAGTGGGGTAAATTGGTTGGCAAGGGTGACTCAGTGGTGGTAACAGGTGGTATGGGTGGTAAGGTATTAGCTAAAGACTGGACAGTTTTAGAGAAAAATTTGTTAAAAGTGTCAGCAATTTGGCTGGGAGAATTTTGAGTCAAATTAGAGGGGGTAGGTGTTTTGCTATGTCCAGGATGGAGCAATTTATGTATTCCTGACCAGAATTTTTGTGGGTTTTGATGTTGGGTTTGTTGGAATTTAAGGTAATAGTTTCTTTTTATCAATGAATATTGATTTATTTGCGGCATTTCTGAGCTGTCTAAAGTTTAAATGATCAGTAGGGTTTTTAGTATTTCTCCATTTGGTCCAGGTTTTATTTCTCAGTCACATTTTTTGTCTTGTCTCATTTGAGAGCCAAGGAGCAGGTTTGTTCCTAATTCTAACATTGCAAGAGGGGGCATAGTGTTCCAGAATTTATAAGAATTTGGTGTTAAAGTAAGAGACTGCTTCATCAAGTGGTAGGTATTTTAGGGGTGACCAATTGCAGGCTTTAAGGTCTGCTTGCAAATTAAATGGGTTTAGATTTTTCTTGTTCCGGGTAGTTCTGAAGTTAATTTGATTGGGAATGGAGGTCTTTTGTCTAGTTATAAAGGTAAGAGAATGGTCACTAATATCATCAGGAAGTAAGCCCGTTTTATATAATTGGGGATTACTGTTAACTAGTATCCAGTCTAAGGTGGTTTGTTTGTTGCTAGGTTTATGGGTGGTTCTGGTAGGGTAGGTGATGGTTTGATAAAAGCCATAAAGGTTTATGTGATTAGTTGGGTTGTCAGAAGTACAACATTTCCAGTCAATATTAAAATCACCAAGGAGTATGGTTTCTTCAGGGAAGGATGTGGAGAGCCAACTAAGTGTGTTTTCAAGGGTATTAATATTGTTACCTGGGGGGATGTAAGAGCAAATGATGTAAATTGATTTATTAGCATTAATTTGGAGCTTGGTCATTAAGATCTCAGCATTACTAGGTGAAGGTGTTTGAATATCTAGTGAGGTGACCTGCAATTCTGATTTAAACAATATTGCCACCCCACCACCCTTTTTGTTTAGACGCTCTAGTCTTAGGATGTTATAACCTGGTGGGATGATATCATTGTCCTTAGTAACTGGTTTGAGCCAGGTTACTGTTAGACATAGGATGTCAAAGGAATGTAAGTTTAGTAGGGCATGTAGCTGAGTGACTTTATTGTTTATGCTACGTATATTAAGGTGGGCTATGAGAAGAGAGTTTGAGGTAATAGTGGAGGTTTGAGAGATGGAGGGATGGGAAGATTGGGAATAAGGAACTGTAATGCTGGGAACTGGGTTTGGGTGAATGTCACCATGTAGAAGTAGGTACTGTTTGGGATTCTGTGAAGGTTTCATGAGTTTACATAAAATAGGGTGAATATTTCAGGTTTGGAAATACTTAATATGGCTTAGTCTATGGAACTGTGGTAGAAGGTGGGATGATGAGGATGCTGTACTACTGTGGGTTTGTAAAGCTAAATGAGAGAAAGGGATTGTTTGTTTTAAGGTGTGTTGAAATTTAGTAAGGCTTAGGAATTCATAGCACGAGAGGCAGTGGGTTAGAAGTAGAGCAGTAAGAACTATAGACAAGAAGAGAAATTTAAAGTATATTTGTTAGCCAGGGATAGACATAGTAAGAGGAATGGGATCAGTGAAACAAGGAGATAAGTGTTTCCAGAAGGACAGATAAGGGTGGGTCAATTTATAGAGAAAGATTAGGTAGTTGGGAAGGTAAGTAAATTGGGAGTAAAGTGATAAGTGAGTAATGAGATAGGGTGAGCTGTTGGCTGAAGTGGGATAGAGGTGTGGTTATAGAAGTGTAAGGCAAGGTGCCCTGGGGTGGGTGGGAATTGGGGGTAGGCTAGGGGACCGGAGTGAGCCCAGAGGGCGAACGGAGCGGGCAAGAGCAATAAGGTAAGCACAGCAGATATATATATATACTATATACTGTAGTTTATCACAGTTACACTACCAATGTACTCACTGTATACTTATATATTGAAGTTTGTCACAAATTTGGGCTAATTTCTATCTCTTTCATTTCCCTGCTATAAAACCCACATTAGAGTGGTTTTGTGTGCCGGTCAGCACTGGTTAGCTGGGGTATAACTATTCCCAGCTCCACAAAGTCTGCTCTTCAATTTTTCCCTTGGAACTAGACAAACTTTCAACTTAAGCACTCAAACCAATCACTTCTCAGCCCAGCACTTGCTCAAAACTCATAGCAAGCACTAATAAACCTTAGCACTAGACCACCCTATACTGTAGAGAAGGACAAGGCTCTCTAGTCGACCTCACCAGCCAATCAGTAAAACAGTCCACTGTACCTATCCAGGCATGTCCAAAGGTCAGTTTCAGGTGTACTCTCCAGTCCAACTGGTGAATCTGGGCATTTTGAGGCAATGTTACAAATGCCTCATGTACACAGACAACCCTCTCCTCCTACCACCAAACACTAATACATGCGAGAGATGGAATTATACAGCCAAACTGGAGGCTAAGCTCTCTCAACCCAAGACTGGATCAGGCAGTCAAGAGGAGAAGGGAATTATTTGCATCACACCACCAGTCTCACATAGACCTATGAAACCAGCACTGGCAAAAAAACACACATAAATATCACAAAAACAACAGAGCCCTCCAAAGCAGACATCCAAGCAACCTCCACCCCCCAACACAAACCATGAAACACATACTTCACAAAACCAGTGTGCCACGCAATCACAGCCCTTAAGGCAAAATAACGTACCCAACACACTAGTAATAGGTGACTCTATAGTCAGGCACACTGACGTCCCACTCACTAGGCTGAATAAGGAGAAGGTTACTGTTAGCTGCCTGTCGGGTGCCAAGATCTGCCACATAACACAAGCACTCAGGTCACTCCAGAACAAGTACAAATATGACTCTGTCATTGTCCATGTTGGTGTGAATGACCTGAGCTGTACCTCCCTGGACTACATGAAAAGAGACATGGAGGAGCTCTCTGATCATGTAGCCCAGGCCGATATGACCCTGACCCTGAGTAGCATTCTGCCCTCACCAAGAATGATACCATGGTATAAAGAAATAAATTATCAATTTCAACAATTGGCTATGCTTCTGGTGTCATTCAAAGGGGATCCAGTGTCTGTCAGCCTGGGATGACATGCTCGACAAGCCACGCTGCTTCACTAGAGATGGCTTGCACCTGTCACCCTTAGGCTTTCAAATACTGGCCAAGGCTCTTGCCACCCCCATAGTGCCTTTTTTAGGCAAGGCTCAAAAGTCAAACCCACTGCCGTAAATAGCACAAGTAACAAAAAACTGAGGGTAATGCTACTCAGTGCCAGAAGTCTAAACCTCAAAATGCATGCACTTGAGGCACCCCTCAGTATGGAGAAAATCAATATATGTGCAGTAACAGAAACCTGGTTTAAGGCTCCAGAGAGCACCCTAGCACTACCAGGCTACAACTCATACCATACATTTTGGCCACAAAACCCAGACCGAAATACAAAAGGCAGGGGCGTATCCATATTTATCAAGGATACCCACACCTCCAGGTTAGTGGTACAGCATGATGCTTCAGAGATCATCCATGTGCAACTAACAATGGGCAGAACTGTAATTCAAATTGTAGCTTGCTACAGATCACCCACCATGTCCCAGGACCCCCATTCCACATTTCTGGAACCACTGGGAAACATAAAGGTCCTACCAAACACCCTGATATTCGGTAATTTCAATTACCCAAACAATAACTGGGAGAACTACTCAAGTACTAACTCCCCTGCCCAACATTTCCTAGAATTTATAAACTCGAATGCCTTGGATCAACTGGTCAACACCCCCACCAGAGGTGACAACATATTGGACCTAGTCATCACCAACATGGGCGACCGGTGTTCCACACCGGAGGTCAACCCCTCGCTGGTTAGATCTGACCATAAACTAATCACTCTGGATATCCACATTCCGCCCACACCCCCAGTCAAAGAAACCACCGTGAAAAACTTTTCAAAAGCAAACTTCATGTTACTTAAGACTGAGGTGGAAAGTTTCAAATCTCCCATGCTATAGGATAACGCTGCCCAAGCTGCAAAATCCTTCACTAATGCACTCTATGGGCACCTACAAGAATGCATGGATCGTGCTATCCCAAACAAAACCAAGACTCACTCCTCCAAGAAAAGGAAACCAGTCTGGTGTATACATATATATTGTAGTTTGTCACAGTTACACTAGCAGTGTACTCACTGTGTACTTATATATTGTAGTTTGTCACAGTTACACTAGCAATGTACTCACAGTATACTTATATATTCTAGTTTGTCACAGTTAAACTAGCAATGTACTCACTGTGTACTTATCTATTGTAGTTTGTCACAGTTACACTAGCAATGTACTCACTATATACTTATATATTATAGTTTGTCACAGTTACATTAGCAATGTACTCACTGTATACTTCTATATTATTTTTTGTGACAGTTAAACTAACAATGTACTCACTAAATACTTATAGATTTTAGTTTGTCACAGTTAAACTAGCAATGTACTCACTGTATACTTATATATTGTAGTTTGTCACAGTTAAACTAGCAATGTACTCACTGTGTACTTATATATTGTAGTTTGTCACAGTTACACTACCAATGTACTCACTGTATACTTATATATTGTAGTTTGTCACAGTTACACTAGCAATGTACTCACTGTGTACTTATATATTGTAGTTTGTCACAGTTACACTAGCAATGTACTCGCTGTATACTTGTATACTGTAGTTTGTCACAGTTACACTACTAATATACTCACTGTATACTTATATACTGTAGTTTGTCACAGCTACACTACCAATGTACTCACTGTATACTTATATATTGTAGTCTGTCACAGTTACACTAGCAATGTACTCACTGTGTACTTATATATTGTAGTTTGTCACAGTTACACTACCAATGTACACACTGTATACTTATATATTGTAGTTTGTCACAGTTACACTAGCAATGTACTCACTGTGTAGTTATATATTGTAGTTTGTGACAGTTAAACTAGCAATGTACTCACTGTATACTTATATACTGTAGTTTGCTTCTAAGTCTTGTAATTTTCTAAAATTGTGGAGCTTTTCTTCCCGGGCCGCCTCTGAAAATGCATCTTGTGACCCAGTTGGACTATCCCGGTTAACAAGTCTCAAATAAATAAAATAAAATGCACACATTTGTGTTACCACAGAAAGAGATGCCTCTTAATAGACTAAAAGCAATTAAAAAGAAGTCGGCAATCTTTAGATCTGCTGATGAGATGCAAGATCTCCAGTGGAGGCTAATGCTGGGAAAATTACCATCAAGGAACAAATGAAGTACAAGCAGCTTTCCGAATGATTCTGTTCATTATTTGGGGGAGGAGTGAAGTTAGTTTAGAGCATGCCTTATTAAACTGTAAAATAATAAAGTTTTTTTAAACAGTTTGCTTTGAATGCAAGTATGTTTGTTTTCAAAAGATTAATTTATTTTTGAACAATATTATGTGAGGAATAAATATAAAGATAATGAGAGATAAATGGTATGACTGCTATGGAAAAGTAGGTACAGCAGAGTATTATAAAGAAATTGTGGGACCGTTGCATGCGTTTACATGTTTTTTTTGGGTTTTTTTCTAATGACAAAAGGAATGGAAAGGGTGATGCAGTTTCAAAATATTATGACATATTTGATTTCTGTATGTTTTTCTTTTCAGTTGTGTATATACTTTACTGCTAAATGTATGGTATGTTAATGTCCTGATGTTTTCAGTAGTGTCCCCTCTCTTCTTGAGCACTTACTTTTAGATGATTCATATGTAGTTATACAACATAAAGGATAGTTAAAATCAGTTATAGTTGTAAAAAACAGAAATAGTAGGCCTAAAATTAAATAAAAAGAAGAGTAAATAATTTTAAAGTTGCACATTTTCATAAAGTGAAATTGAAATAACCTTTAGAAAGAAAAATGTAATATTTAAACAGTGCAATAATTTGATGCAAAAGTTGCACGGATGGCAAATATGCAGAAAATATTCAAAATCTTATATATTACGGAAGTGTATCTTATACCTTTGTATTTGTTAGGAAAGTTGGAGTCTATGGATAGTACTTTTGATTTTCTGGCAAAACTAGTGAACGTTGTAGCAAATTGCAGTTGGCACAATATGGGAGTCAAAAGGTTAAACCTTATACAAAGAGGTCCAATTTGTTTTAAGAAGGATGTTCTATTAGGACTGAAAAATCCAACAGTACATTTAGCATGAATGCGTTTGCACTGGATGTTGGAAAAAGACAGTAAAAAGAACATGATGCATGGGTAGTGCATTTGGGCAAATGTTTTTGGATTGTAGAGTATAAAAAGATGAAAGAATGATTGTCAGTAGATTATGTAGTATAATGAAATAACAAAGTTGGGGGATTTGTTTGAAAAATGTACAGTGTTCGAGAAAGCTATTGTATGACAAACCATGGAGAAATATTTCTATTTTAAAGTATTGGGGAGTAAGAGTCAGGGAATTAAAAATTTTAGAAAGAAAAAGAAAAGATTTAAAATTGAAAAGGAAGTGGGTGACTTTCTACAGAATCTGATGTTACAGACATTATAGTAAAAGGATTAATATAGCAATAACCCACGCCTGGGTGTGGGTAATGTGGGATTTACCCACGGTTGGCGTGGTTTGGTCCCGAGGGCAAAGCCCGAGGGACCAAACAAAGACAACATGTGGGCAAATCCCGCATTACCCACACCCAGAAGTGGGTTATTGCTATTATACTATGACATTATTTAAGAAAAGAAATAATTACTTTTCTTAAATAATGGCATTGTATAATGCCTCTTTGCTGCCCTTCTGCAGCTGTCTGGTATCCGCGGCAGTTCTGATGTACTGCGCATGCCTACACAGTACATCAGAGCTGTGGCCAAAAGCAACGGAGAAAGCAAGATCTCCATTGCTTTTACTGTTCGCTATGTTAAATGGGTTTAACATAGCGAGACAGCTTTAAAATAAGCAACGGAGATGTCCGTTGCTTATTTTAAAGCTGTCTCGCTATGTTAAACCCATTTAACATAACGAGACAAGTTTAAAAACAAAGCAACAGAGAAAGCAAGATCTCCGTTGCTTTTACACTGTGTCACTATGTTAAAGGAGTTTAACATAGCGAGACAGCTTTAAAAAAAAGCAACGGAGATCTCCGTTGCTTTTTTTAAACCTGTGTCGCTATGTTAAACTCTTTTAACATAGCGAGACAGTGTTTTTAAAAAGACTTATACTAATGGAAAAAGTCCGGGTGACCGGACCTTTTTCCATTAGTATAAGTCGATTTACAACGTGCACGCTGACCAACCAGCGTGCACGTTTTGGAATATTAATGGGGGGTCATGGTATAATAAAATATAAGCAAGCTTGTAATAGATTACACAGAGTTTGTAAGGTAACAAAATAATGGTGCACGCACTGTCAGTGTGAAAGACTTAGGGCCATATGGAAAAAAATTCCAGAAACGTTCATGTTTGAGTAATATGTAAATGAACATGCAAATGATCGTGTATGGTATATATGAGAAACATTGTAAGAGCAGAAGTATCACATGGCTAGGATACTTGTAGGTGCTTTATAAATGGTATGGGACATGAGACATGAAGAGTTATTGATTAATAGGGTGTAAGATGTTGAAATCATAAATAAAATATGTGGTTAAAGAGAAAAGGTGGGAAGGCTAAAAGAAAAAGTAAGATTGACTAGATATTACATACTTTTTGTCATTTTTATTAACTATGAATTTATGTTTTAAAAAAACGTGATATTAATGTATATATAAGTTGTTAATGTTAACATTTTTATATAAAGCCCTCATTTCAATTACTAGGTTCATAGTTATACTTCATAGCTAGGTACTGGGCATGTATTCCAAAAGATCATTAAGGAATCTAGACAAATGTCCAGTTGCCTCATGACATTGTCTGATTAAATGACTTTGTTAAGGTGACATATTAGGCAAATGAAAGTGGAAAGATTCAAACCCTGCACCCTTTGCACAGAAAGCAGCTAATTAACAAGTCACAACTTTAGTCATTTGCACTGACTGCCAGACAAATGAGGTGGGATCTTTTATATTCAACTGAGCTATGACCTAGTCAGTTTATTGTCTCATCCAAAAGACAGCAGGCTCAGGAGAACAGCACCCCTTTATGCTACACTGTGGTATATATGTATCATTTCCATCATTTACTTTAGGAGAACAGCACCCCTTTATGCTACACTGTGGCATATTTGTATCATTTATATACTTTACTTTAGGAGAACAGCACCACTATATGCTACACTATGGTATATTTGTATCATTTATATACTTTACTTTAGGAGAACAGCACCCTATATGCTACACTGTGGTATATTTGTATCATTTACATCCTTTACTTTAGGAGAACAGCACCCCTTTATGCTACAGTGTGGTGTATTTGTATAATTTATATACTTTACTTTAGGAGAACAGCACCCCTTTATGCTACACTGTGGTATATTTGTATCATTTATAAAGTTTGCTTTAGGAGAACAGCACCCCTTTATGCTACACTGTGGTATATTTGTATCATTTCCATCCGTTACTTTAGGAGAACAGCACCCCTTTATGCTACACTGTGGCATATTTGTATCATTTATATACTTTACTTTAGGAGAACAGCACCGCTATATGCTACACTATGGTATATTTGTATCATTTATATACTTTACGTTAGGAGAACAGCACCCCTTTATGCTACAGTGTGGTGTATTTGTACGATTTATATACTTTACTTTAGGAGAACAGCACCCCTTTATGCTACACTGTGGTATATTTGTATCATTTATAAAGTTTGCTTTAGGAGAACAGCACCCCTTTATGCTACACTGTGGTATATTTGTATCATTTACATCCGTTACTTTAGGAGAACAGCACCCCTTTATGCTACACTGTGGCATATTTGAATCATATACATCCTTTACTTTAAGACAACAGCACCTCTTTATGCTACACTGTATCATTTACATCCTTTACTTTAGGAGAACAGCAGCCCTTTATGCTACACTGTGGTATATTTGTATCATGTATATCCTTTACTTTAGGAGAACAGCACCCCTTTATGCTGCACTGTGGTATATTTGTATCATGTATATCCTTTACTTTAGGAGAACAGCACCCCTTTATGCTACACTGTGGTATATTTGTATCATTTACATCCTTTACTTTAGAAGAACAGCACCCCTTTATGCTACACTGTGGTGTATTTGTATTATTTACATACTTTACTTTCGGAGAACAGCACCACTTTATGCTACACTGTGGTATATTTGTATCATTTATATACTTTACTTTAGGAGAACAGCACCCATTTATGCTACACTGTGGTATACTTGTGTCATGTATATCCTTTACTTTAGGAGAACAGCACCCCTTTATGCTGCACTGTGGTATATTTGTATCATGTATATCCTTTACTTTAGGAGAACAGCACCCCTTTATGCTACACTGTGTTATATTTGTATCATGTATATCCTTTACTTTAGGAGAACAGCACCCCTTTATGCTACACTGTGGTTTACTTGTATCATGTATATCCTTTACTTTAGGAGAACAGCACCCCTTTATGCTACACTGTGGTATATTTGCATCATTTATATACTTTACTTTAGGAGAACAGCACCCCTTTATGCTACACTGTGTTATATTTGTATCATGTATATCCTTTACTTTAGGAGAACAGCACCCCTTTATGCTACACTGTGGTATATTTGTATCATGTATATCCTTTACTTTAGGAGAACAGCACCCCTTTATGCTACACTGTGGTGTATTTGTATCATTTACATCCTTTACTTTAGGAGAACAGCACCCCTTTATGCTACACTGTGGTATATTTGTATCATTTATATACTTTACTTTAGGAGAACAGCACCCCTTTATGCTACACTGTGGTATATTTGTATCATTTACATCCTTTACTTTAGGAGAACAGCACCCCTTTATGCTACACTGTGGTATATTTGTATCATTTATATCCTTTACTTTAGGAGAACAGCACCCCTTTATGCTACACTGTGGTATATTTGTATCATTTACATCCTTTACTTTAGGAGAACAGCAGCCCTTTATGCTACACTGTGGTATACTTGTGTCATGTATATCCTTTACTTTAGGAGAACAGCACCCCTTTATGCTACACTGTGGTGTATTTGTATCATTTATATACTTTACTTTAGGAGAACAGCACCCCTATATGCTACACTGTGGTATATTTGTATCATTTACATCCTTTACTTTAGGAGAACAGCACCCCTTTATGCTACACTGTGGTGTATTTGTATCATTTATATCCTGTACTTTAGTAGAACAGCACCCCTTTATGCTACACTGTGGTATATTTGTATCATTTATATCCTTTACTTTAGGAGAACAGCACCCCTTTATGCTACACTGTGGTATATTTGTATCATTTATAAAGTTTGCTTTAGGAGAACAGCACCCCTTTATGCTACACTGTGGTATATTTGTATCATTTACATCCGTTACTTTAGGAGAACAGCACCCCTTTATGCTACACTGTGGCATATTTGTATCATTTACATCTGTTACTTTAGGAGAACAGCACCCCTTTATGCTACACTGTGGTGTATTTGTATCATTTACATCCTTTACTTTAAGACAACAGCACCTCTTTATGCTACACTGTGGTATATTTGTATCATTTACATCCTTTACTTTAGGAGAACAGCAGCCCTTTATGCTACACTGTGGTATATTTGTATCATGTATATCCTTTACTTTAGGAGAACAGCACCCCTTTATGCTACACTGTGGTATATTTGTATCATTTACATCCTTTACTTTAGAAGAACAGCACCCCTTTATGCTACACTGTGGTGTATTTGTATCATTTACATCCTTTACTTTCGGAGAACAGCACCACTTTATGCTACACTGTGGTATATTTGTATCATTTATATACTTTACTTTCGGAGAACAGCACCACTTTATGCTACACTGTGGTATATTTGTATCATTTATATACTTTACTTTAGGAGAACAGCACCCATTTATGCTACACTGTGGTATACTTGTGTCATGTATATCCTTTACTTTAGGAGAACAGCACCCCTTTATGCTGCACTGTGGTATATTTGTATCATGTATATCCTTTACTTTAGGAGAGCAGCACCCCTTTATGCTACACTGTGGTATATTTGTATCATTTACATCCTTTACTTTAGAAGAACAGTACACCTTTATGCTACACTGTGGTGTATTTGTATCATTTACATACTTTACTTTCGGAGAACAGCACCACTTTATGCTACACTGTGGTATATTTGTATCATTTATATACTTTACTTTAGGAGAACAGCACCCCTTTATGCTACACTGTGGTATACTTGTGTCATGTATATCCTTTACTTTAGGAGAACAGCACCCCTTTATGCTACACTGTGGTATATTTGTATCATTTACATCCTTTACTTTAGGAGAACAGCACCCCTTTATGCTACACTGTGGTATATTTGTATCATTTATATACTTTACTTTCAGAGAACAGCACCACTTTATGCTACACTGTGGTATATTTGTATCATTTATATACTTTACTTTAGGAGAACAGCACCCATTTATGCTACACTGTGGTATACTTGTGTCATGTATATCCTTTACTTTAGGAGAACAGCACCCCTTTATGCTGCACTGTGGTATATTTGTATCATGTATATCCTTTACTTTAGGAGAGCAGCACCCCTTTATGCTACACTGTGGTATATTTGTATCATTTACATCCTTTACTTTAGAAGAACAGCACCCCTTTATGCTACACTGTGGTGTATTTGTATTATTTACATACTTTACTTTCGGAGAACAGCACCACTTTATGCTACACTGTGGTATATTTGTATCATTTATATACTTTACTTTAGGAGAACAGCACCCCTTTATGCTACACTGTGGTATACTTGTGTCATCTATATCCTTTACTTTAGGAGAACAGCACCCCTTTATGCTGCACTGTGGTATATTTGTATCATTTATATCCTTTACTTTAGGAGAACAGCACCCCTTTATACTACACTGTGGTGTATTTGTATCATTTACATCCTTTACTTTAAGAGAACAGCATCCCTTTATGCTACACTGTGGTATATTTGTATCATTTATATACTTTACTTTAGGAGAACAGCACCCCTTTATGCTACACTGTGGTATACTTGTGTCATGTATATCCTTTACTTTAGGAGAACAGCACCCCTTTATGCTGCACTGTGGTATATTTGTATCATGTATATCCTTTACTTTAGGAGAACAGCACCCCTTTATGCTGCACTGTGGTATATTTGTATCATGTATATCCTTTACTTTAGGAGAACAGCACCCCTTTATGCTACACTGTGGTATACTTGTACCATTTATATCTTTACTTTAGGAGAACAGCACCCCTTTATGCTACACTGTGGTATATTTGTATCATGTATATCCTTTACTTTAGGAGAACAGCACCCCTTTATGCTGCACTGTGGTATATTTGTATCATGTATATCCTTTACTTTAGGAGAACACCACCCCTTTATGCTACACTGTGGTGTATTTGTATCATTTATATCCTTTACTTTAGGAGAACAGCACCCCTTTATGCTACACTGTGGTGTACTTGTACCATTTATATCCTTTACTTTAGGAGAACAGCACCCCTTTATGCTACACTGTGTTATAATTGTGTCATGTATATCCTTTACTTTAGGAGAACAGCACCCCTTTATGCTACACTGTGGTATATTTGTATCATTTATATCCTTTACGTTAGGAGAACAGCACCCCTTTATGCTGCACTGTGGTATATTTGTATCATGTATATCCTTTACTTTAGGAGAACAGCACCCCTTTATGCTACACTGTCATATATTTGTACCATTTATATCCTTAATTTAGGAGAACAGCACCCCTTTATGCTACACTGTGGTATATTTGTATCATGTATATCCTTTACTTTAGGAGAGCAGCACCCATTTATGCTACACTGTGTTATAATTGTGTCATGTATATCCTTTACTTTAGGAGAACAGCACCCCTTTATGCTACACTGTGGAATATTTGTATCATTTATATCCTTTACGTTAGGAGAACAGCACCCCTTTATGCTGCACTGTGGTATATTTGTATCATGTATATCCTTTACTTTAGGAGAACAGCACCCCTTTATGCTACACTGTGGTATAATTGTGTCATGTATATCCTTTACTTTAGGAGAACAGCACCCCTTTATGCTACACTGTGGTATACTTGTACCATTTATATCCTTTACTTTAGGAGAACAGCACCCCTTTATGCTACACTGTGGTATATTTGTACCATTTATATCCTTTACTTTAGGAGAACAGCACCCCTTTATGCTACACTGTGGTGTATTTGTATCATTTACATCCTTTACTTTAGGAGAACAGCACCCCTTTATGCTGCACTGTGGTGTATTTGTATCATTTATATCCTGTACTTTAGGAGAACAGCACCCCTTTATGCTACACTGTGGTATATTTGTATCATTTACATCCTTTACTTTAGGAGAACAGCACCCCTTTATGCTACACTGTGGTATATTTGTATAATTTATATCCTTTACGTTAGGAGAACAGCACCCCTTTATGCTACACTGTGGTATATTTGTATCATTTATATCCTTTACTTTAGGAGAACAGCACCCCTTTATGCTACACTGTGGTATATTTGTATCATTTACATCCTTTACTTTAGGAGAACAGCACCCCTTTATGCTACACTGTGGTATATTTGTATCATTTATATCCTTTACGTTAGGAGAACAGCACCCCTTTATGCTACACTGTGGTATATTGTACCATGTATATCCTTTACTTTAGGAGAACAGCACCCCTTTATGCTACACTGTGGTATATTTGTATCATGTATATCCTTTACTTTAGGAGAACAGCACCCCTTTATGCTACACTGTGGTATATTTGTATCATTTACATCCTTTACTTTAGGAGAACAGCACCCCTTTATGCTACACTGTGGTGTATTTGTATAATTTACATCCTTTATGTTAGGAGAACAGCACCCCTTTATGCTACACTGTGTTATAATTGTGTCATGTATATCCTTTACGTTAGGAGAACAGCACCCCTTTATGCTACACTGTGGTATATTTGTATCATTTATATACTTTACTTTAGGAGAACAGCACCCCTTTATGCTACACTGTGGTATATTTGTATCATTTATATCCTTTACTTTAGGAGAACAGCACCCCTTTATGCTACACTGTGGTGTATTTGTATCATTTATATCCTGTACTTTAGTAGAACAGCACCCCTTTATGCTACACTGTGGTGTATTTGTATAATTTACATCCTTTACTTTAGGAGAACAGCACCCCTTTATGCTACACTGTGGTATATTTGTATCATTTACATCCTTTACTTTAGGAGAACAGCACCCCTTTATGCTACACTGTGGTGTATTTGTATCATTTATATCCTGTACTTTAGTAGAACAGCACCCCTTTATGCTACACTGTGTTATAATTGTGTCATGTATATCCTTTACTTTAGGAGAACAGCACCCCTTTATGCTACACTGTGGTATATTTGTATCATTTATATACTTTACTTTAGGAGAACAGCACCCCTTTATGCTACACTGTGGTATATTTGTATCATTTACATCCTTTACTTTAGGAGAACAGCACCCCTTTATGCTACACTGTGGTATATTTGTATCATGTATATCCTTTACTTTAGGAGAACAGCACCCCTTTATGCTACACTGTGGTATATTTGTATCATTTACATCCTTTACTTTAGGAGAACAGCACCCTTTATGCTACACTGTGTTATAATTGTGTCATGTATATCCTTTACTTTAGGAGAACAGCACCCCTTTATGCTACACTGTGGTATATTTGTATCATTTATATACTTTACTTTAGGAGAACAGCACCCCTTTATGCTACACTGTGGTGTATTTGTATCATGTAAATCCTTTACTTTAGGAGAACAGCACCCCTTTTTATGCTACATTGTGGTATATTTGTATCATTTATATACTTTACTTTAGGAGAACAGCACCCCTTTATGCTACACTGTGGTATATTTGTATCATTTATATCCTTTACTTTAGGAGAACAGCACCCCTTTATGCTACACTGTGGTGTATTTGTATCATGTATATCCTTTACGTTAGGAGAACAGCACCCCTTTATGCTACACTGTGGTATATTTGTATCATTTATATACTTTACTTTAGGAGAACAGCACCCCTTTATGCTACACTGTGGTATATTTGTATCATTTACATCCTTTACTTTAGGAGAACAGCACCCCTTTATGCAACACTGTGGTATATTTGTATTATTTATATCCTTTACTTTAGGAGAACAGCACCCCTTTATGCTACACTGTGGTATATTTGTATCATTTACATCCTTTACTTTAGGAGAACAGCACCCCTTTATGCTACACTGTGTTATAATTGTGTCATGTATATCCTTTACTTTAGGAGAACAGCACCCCTTTATGCTACACTGTGGTATATTTGTATCATTTATATACTTTACTTTAGGAGAACAGCACCCCTTTATGCTACACTGTGGTATATTTGTATCATTTATATCCTTTACTTTATTTTTTTTGAACAAGAAAAATTTTTATTAAGTTATCACGTGTTACATAGGCAATCATACATTTATATAAATGAAAACAAACCGTATTGACATAATTTTAGTTGCAAACATTATACATCAAAAACCATATTGATGTTAACCCTATTCATTAATGGCTAGGAAAATGCCGGAACTGTTACATCTTTAGTAGCACTAGTATCGGACTTAATTTCAATGCAGTTGGAATCTCTCTAAAACAATTAGACTGCCTTTCATATTTTATAATCATTGGTAAATTTAGACTTAAGCCCTGGAATCCACTTTTTATTTGCTTAAAGTGAATATTCATTTTTGAAATTCAGCATTCCTTTACTGTCATGATATGTGAACATTGTTTTAGTTGTACTGGCCATTTTCTGTGTTTTGTCCTTCCTGACGTATTTGTCTTGCAATAGTAATTCTTAAATTGTCACTCATTTTTCAACACTCTTGTTTTCTCCTTTCCTTGTAGCTCTAGATAGAACAAGAGGTCCCTGTTTGTACTTTTTCTTCTTTTATTTGTTTTGCTGTACCTGTTTTCTCATTCTTTTTATTGTCGTCAGAGGTATTAATTTACATTTATACCTGTTTCTGGGGTGTATCAGAGCACTTGTGTCATGGTACAGACATTGTGAAGGGCAGAGTCACCCACAGTGGGGGCAGAAAGGTAAACCCATACTTTAAAAATGCTTTAATGATATAGCAACAAATTCTAAAGTTTTCTGTTCATGGTTTGAAACTAAAACTGATTTTATCAGAGTTTCATGACTCTCAGTTTTTTGGGTCTCAGAGTAGTGATAGAAAATCCATCCAAAACTGGGTCCAGTTACACAACAGCAGTGCAGAACCTTCTGTATAATTATTTGGATAACAGTGATTTTAGCCAGGTAACCTGGGGATCTCATACATTGTTAAATAAAATGTCACATACATTTCAGAAGACCACAACTGTGACATTACAGCAGGCCTTGCATGTTTATCTGGGTACATAAACCACAGGAGAGATGAGAAGAGTCCCAGCTGTCCTCAGCATGAAAATAGCAGAATGACGTTCCTGCCACTCATCTACTATAAAAGTAATGAAGAAAAACGTGAGCAGACTTGGTCATAAGTGAAGTCCATTTGATGGAAGAAAGCAGTTATAATAAATAAAACCTGACTTATTCTGGTGGCTAAGTCTGTTCAAGTTTTTCTGCAATACTCTTATAGAAAAGGTAGCAACAGCTGATGTTTTGGACAATTTATTAAAGTTGCTTTTAATTCTAAGTCTAAGAGTTTTTCTTTCTCATTTTGCACAAATAACAAGGAAGTGAAGGCAGTCTGTTATTTTCACACTGGGGACAGCTATCTCCTGCCATCTCTGCTGTGGTTTATGTACATATTGATCCTATAGCTCACTCATGGTGTATACAGGGTTCTTGGATGTCAGCCAGATTTACCAGAGCCGTTTGGTGATCTTTGTTGTCTGATTTGTCTTCTGAATGATCATCTGGGAAGATCTCAGATTTTTGAGAAACTGTTCCAGGACTGTAGTAATAACCACCTTGACTCTTGCTCATTAACACTGGAAAAGGGCATTTGTTCGATGGTAACACCAAATGAGCTGGGTAGATTTTTGAAATACAAGAGCAGACCTCCAGGGAAATTGTTGTCTTGATTTTCTTCCCAGAACCTCATTATCTAAATCCATATTAGTCCAAATAGTCTGCAGTTCTAATCATGTGTATTACACTTAGCCCTCTACAATGAGTACTGTCACATGTTTGGGACCCTAACATTGGTGCACACCTGTAAAGGAAAAATTAGTTTTGAATTTTTATATATTTTTCCACGTTTCTCTTTTTCTGTCTATATGCCTTTACATTACCTCCATGTCACACAGCAAGGATAGCAATGTGTTACCAATACATTTCATTGCATTGCTGGGAGCAGTTTCCCTCCTTCCCATAAGCCTTCACATGAAAGACTCACATTTATTTGGTTCATTTTCTGTTCATAAGTTCTTAGGTGATTACTAGACTAATAACCCCATGGGGCCTTTTTAAGCCCAGCCATGCTTGCCAAAGTGAGAACCAGACCCTGTTCATTGTGTGTGTGTGTGTGAGGTAAACATCTTAACCATTATGAAACCCCCCTCCCAAACACCAGTTTAAATAACTGCTTATCAGTTTAGTTTTTCATTCTTCTTTAATGGGGAGCTAGCACTTCCATTTCAACGGCTGAGGTGGTTAAGGACATTACCTCCTATCAGCTGATCCACCTCATCAAAACTGCGTGCCAGCCTTTATCAATCCATAAATTAAAGTACTGGCATATATGAACCAGTTTTGTTTGGGTATTCCCTTTGGAGTCTATCACCTTACCAGTTCACATGCCTTCTTGTATAACCTCTACGAAACTGCTACAGCTTAAGTATAGTGGGTGTAGCTCTTTTAAACTATCCCTTGCCTCTTCCCAATAGGGCCATCAGAGATAATTTGTCTCCCAAACTAGTGCCAAACTCATATGGATATTGTACGCAGGGATGGAAGAAGCAAAGCATGCCACTTTTGTTATTTTTATTTATTTTTTTGCTTTATCTAACAGTTGCCTTTATTTGTATCGCATTTCTTAAACAGTGGACAGCAGACACAACCCTTGGTAACTAGTAGTATGAATACTATTATAACTAACCAAGTGTGTTCGGTTACCTTGCAGCCTAGATAGTCCACTAAACATCTAAAAACACCACATAGTATTTGCAAGCTCTAGCTGCACATTATTAAATAGTTCCGTTCAATCATATCCAAAACAGGCTGCTACTGAATCTCCTTTTGTCCAAACATATCCAAACATGGCTACCCAAACATGGCTCCTTGGTATTCTAGTTAGAGGCTGAGAAAGAAGACAAAAATAACTGAAAATAAATATCTGTACTCGCTACATGATGCAAGTAACACTTGGATGAATACTGTGAAATTCACAAAAAATCTGAATAATGATCTTGATTTAGTGTTCTAGCCACCATAAAAGTAATTTCCAAAATTCTAAGCTACTAAACTTTTCTGACAAATTCACATAACAGTGTGTCAGCTGTATTAGACATGACCAGAGATGGTGATCCTTAAAAATAGAAAGTTTTCTGCAAGATGGTCAGCTCTTCATATCACTGCATCCATCAAAAAACCTGCTTTTTTATTCCTTACTAATCCCTCCATGGCTGGATAAATCAATTTGTTCCATCAATCTGGTCAAAGCATTGCTACAGTCCTGTAGTCAGTGTTTGCTTCCTACAAATGGCCCTTGTCATTTGTTCATTCTCCAGTAAGCAGCTTAGTCCATTTCAGGGTCACAGGGTCTCCAGTAAGCTACTTTGCCCATTTTAGGGTCACTGGGGAGCCAGACCCTGTCCCCAACACTCAGTGTGTACAAGTTAGTGAAGCTAATCCTGCGTAGAGTGCCATCATATTGTAGCACACACATACACACACGCAAACACACACCTGTTGGCATGTTGAAGTATAATCATTTTACCTACAGTATGTCTTTGGGATATGGGAGAAAACTGGAGCACCCAGCAAAAATCCATATGGACAAAGAGAGGACAGGCCCTGCACATTGAGCACCCCAACCAAGAACTGAACTGGAGAACCTTACACTGCTGTACCCCCCCCCCCCAAGATCATTGTCTTCCTGTCAAATTAATGTTACCACAGACCCTTAACTGGTTTGTGGAGTAATTGTTATGGACACAATCAGTACCTCTGGGGTCATGGCACAGAAGAATGGAGTCCTGACTAAAAATGTCAGGTGACCTGAGTTTGAATAACAGACCATTGAAAGGCACCAACTGGAGCTGGACAGGAAGGGATAAGAGTGAATACCTCAGGTAGTTCACCAGTCCAGGAGGTAGTGTTTATTTTTCCCCTTCATCTTGAGTGTACATAGCTAACAACTAAGGGGTGGACTCATATTCTAGTGAGAGGATCAAGCACTAAAACCCTATCAAAAACTGCAGGCATTCTAGCCTGGAGGAAATTATGTGAAAGTTTGCATTGATTCTTAAAGGGCTGTCATAACTTGCAATATACAGTTCTTTCTAGTCACCAGAGAAAAGAGAAAAGGTGCATTCAAATAGTCTGACTCTCCCCAGCTCCATGAAAGTTATCATTTCTTATCACAGCAAGAGGGACAATAGCTGTAAGCTATCAGTGGGAGTTCAGTGCCCTAAACATATTATAAACATAGCCTTAGAAATGATTATAAGGCTACATGTTAAATATAGCCTTAGAAATGATTATAAGGCTACATGTTAAATATAGCCTTAGAAATCATTATAAGGCTACATGTTAAATATAGCCTTAGAAATCATTATAAGGCTACATGTTAAATATAGCCTTAGAAATCATTATAAGGCTACATGTCAAATGTGGGGGCCTACACCACCTACAGGTCTATATCATAAGCACGAAAGATCATATTTGCAACTACATATACGTCGACACATAAAACGCGAACGCTGTAACCAGTGAATGGCCACATCCTTGAATTTTTTCCTAGTGAAAAAATTCACGCAGCCATTCGCAAAAGAAAAAAAAGTTAGAAACCCGAATCGGGGGGGGAGTGTAGCCCCTCCACACCTCCCAACCCTCCCTAACTAAATATACCAACTCCAAGATTGCACTACAGTGAAGGAAAGGGCAACACCACATAGTTGGCCAACTACCTCCTTGCCCTGTGACATATTCATCAAATCACTTAAATGCATTTTAGTGAATATGTGTCGCCCATTACGTGTTCGCTTTTCAGCCATTTCCTGCTTATGTTATGCAACTCTGAGATCGCACTACATTGAGGAAAAGGGTAAACAAAGACTACACTGCTTTATCCCTCTTTATCAGTACCGGTAATGAGACAGCCACACATGTGAAAGTGGTAAAAAAAAACATACTTTATTCTCCAGCAAAAAAAAAAAAAAGACAACATAGTAAAAGTGAGCTTTTACACCCAGGCCACTCTCAAACTCTTTCCCTCTTCCTTGAGAAACACTCAAAATACCTGTGCCAGACAGCAATCAATATATGCGTGATGTCACTGCCAAATTTGCATGGCATACCAATCATTCTTTATTTACATACCACATCACACGCATTAGACTTGTCAATCACTCTGGCCATGCTCATTACTGTGTGAAACAGACGGCCAGCCAGTGCAGTACAGCAAAGCCACCATAAGGAGGTGAAGCAAGAGACGCAGTCTTTTAAAACCACAACAAGAACAGGGTGAGGAAAATTCAAGCTCCAAGAAGCAGTTCTTAACTTTTCTGTTGTAGAGACACTCAGAAGCTAGAGTTCTTTCTTTAAATATGCATGTAAGTAAATATAACCAGAGCAAGCAGCAAAGGGAACCACGAACTGCAAATAATGCCAGTATTCACTTTGTATACAAAACAGAAACTCATTTATTGTGCACAACGGTAAGCGCTTTCACTATCCGCTTCATCAGACCATTAAACTGGCGTTATTTGCAGTTCGTGGTTGCCTTTGCTGCTTGCTCTGGTTATATTTATACATTTTTGATTACGTTAGTGGCAAGGCATTTATTTCATGGAGTGCTACATATTTGGTTATGTATGTAAGTAAGTTAAAAGAAGTTTCAATGGACACCTTAAATTCCACAAACAGTGATGTATAGCTTTAAGGAAGCAACAATAATCCAGTCAGTAAGCAGACTGGGAAAAAGACAGCTCTAACTAGGCCCTTAAGAATGGAAGGACAGCCTCATTAAAGCCGTCATTGACCCTGAGGCCCACTACCTGCTTTTAACAAAGCAGTGGTGCTGCGGTAGCATTGTCGCCTCACAGTAAGACGCTGTCTGGTTTGATTCTCAGCTAGAGCGTCTTCTGCATGGAGACATGCGTGAATGAGCGTACCTTCGTTGAAGGTTGTGTGTCAGGGCTGGTAACTCGGCACATAAAAATCAACTACCAATCATTAGCAGACCAGAGTTCTGCTGTGGCGACCCCTAACCAGGAAAAGCCGAAAGACACAACAACATTAATCTAAAGAAACAACATACTTACAAAAATCCAAATAATTTACTTACAACAAGACACAGATTAACCAAATGCAAAACAGTTATTTTCTGTTGTAGAGATACTGAGAAGCTAAATTTCTTTGTTTAAATATGTAAGCAGGAAGTGCTTGCACACCAAGGAAGCCTCAAGGGTGCTCCCCTCCCCCACATGCACACTTCTATTGGGGAGTTTTCTGCCCACTCAGTCCACATTTAGTGACTCAGAAGGTGCAGCAAATAGGTTTTGATGTACCACTCTTCAGCCTTTTCATTCAGTCACTGTTTTCGTCTACAGATGGCCTTAACAGCCACCTTAATTTCAGTTCTGGTGATGGGTTTTCTTGGCATGCTGAATAGTTTGCAGTAAACACATGAAATTCCTGTTAATTTTCTTCACTCATAAAGTTGCCTTCTTAGGTGTCTTCTCATAAAAGTCCTACAGCCTTTAGCTCACTCGAAAACTTTTCCTCTATGTATGTAACTTGTAATATTGTTCTCTATTCCTTTTCCTCTGCTACATCTAACCTAAGCCTCATCCGGGTTTATACCATTTTGTTTGTTCCCAAAACACTGCATTCTGAAGACCCATCTCAGTTTTCTTGTTTCTTTCATTAACCTGCATCCTCACATATATCCAAAATAAAACACGTTGGTCCACAACCAAAGTAGTAGAAACAACCAGTTTATTTAGCTCCGTTTTGTCTAAATGCTGAAAGTAGACAATCAGAAATGGGTTGTCGTCAGTTTATCAACAGCTCGCAATATCAACTGGCAAAACAGCAAGCCAATAAGATTGATATAACAAAACATTGAAGGTGCATATTGGCCCCTTCCCTGCTGTAGTAGAAACATGCATTTTTAATATATGATATTTGGAAATTCGCCTTTGTTAGTATACTATTCAGTGCAATTCGATTTTTGGTATCTACCCTTGTTTTTGTATTTATTATTACTGCCTATCCTTGATGTTTCACTGCATGCGTGAAAGATAAGTGATTTACACGTCGATATACACACACTGTCCGCTTCTGCACATTCATGGACATTCCAGTCCTGAGAGAAATCCTACTTTGTAATCAAAGGCTTGCATCCACTTCAGTGCATATTCAGTGTTGTAACGTCATAATTTATGCCATATTTTATCATATGCTTATGCGCAGTTACATGGTAATAAAGTTTTAAATTCCGAGAAATAGAATAATTAAATTCCATCTATTAAATTTAATTGCCCTGTTTCATTAACAGCTTTAAGTATTCTTCTTCCTAATGTAACGCATTTTGATGACACACAGTAAAAATACTATGCTAATCTGTACCTGGTGGATGCTTTCTACTGGCTGTGCACAAATATTTAAAAGTAAACAATATAACAGGCAAATGAGAATTTTAAAAGTGCATGTGTGTGTGCATGTGTATTTGTGTCTATGTATGTGTGTGTGGACACATAGACAGGTGCTTAATTTGAAACATTCTTAAATCTCTAAACCACCCAAATCCATGCAATCTAACATTGCTAAGCCAGCACTCCTCTCAAGTGGTAAAGATGCAGTTTTACAAGTTTCCTGCAGTGATTTCAGATATTTGTCACCAAATCTGTTGGGTGAATTAGAAAAACCACAGCCTCTTTAGACCCTGTTTCTATAATTGTTTCCATGCTGTTAAATGTAATAGAAGTAGTTATCTACAATAGCTCTCTTTTCTTCTCCAGAAGTTCATCATTAAAAGATTTGCCCTCTACCGTCCTTTTTACAATAACAACCTATTTCTGCTTGACCATTTTTTATCAATATTATGTTTCTTTTGTTACCTTAAAGCATCTAACATGACATGTTCACACTAAGCAGCTAAAGCGAGTATGTACTATTACAAATCTGTTTCATTTCTGAATTCACAAAGAAGCTTCGTTTCTGAGACAGGTAATTAATTACAGGATAACTGAAAAACGCACACTAGGGAGGTGCTTATAGAGTATCTATTATGTTTATTAATAAGGCTTGGTCCTAGTGTTATTTTACAGATTTGCATCTGCCATATATTACCTAAAAGTCATAACAATTTCTGATTCAATAGGGTAACCCTCATTTGTCCACTGGACTGACTTACTGTCCTTCATCTGGTAAGGCTTGCAGTCTGAACAGCCTAAGTAATGGCCGACCAAACTTCCCTTCCCCAGCCAGGGATTCCAGCTCATCTGCTCTGGCCAGTACTTCCAACTTTTAACATAAACAGTGTGATGGCTTTAAGTATTTAATGTGTGACAGACAGCTGTGAGCAGTAATAAGGGTTTAATTTAGGTTGTGAGAATGTTTTGAACTCTCATGGCTTGAACCGTGGACTCTCTCTACTAGTTGAATGTCCCGGTAATTTGGCTCTTCATAGTCCTGATCTTAACACAGGTACAGTGCTTTCAACATTGTGCCCCTTAACGTGCACCCTGTCAGAGTAGTAAGAGTTTGTTGTGAATGTGCTGGTGATTAGTCAGAAGGCTGTAGAAATGTTAGTAGTGGTGCCTTCTCACCACTATCCCTTCAGCAACCCTCAGTTGCCCCATGCATTGCTGGCCTCTGTATGAAACCGTGGACAATGCATCTTATTCTGGCTGTTCCCAGATGGCCCTCCTATGCTGCAGCTAATGTGTTATAGTGTAGCTTTTTTATACCTAACAATTCTAGAACCACAGTTTAAGATTCACTGTTGTACTGCTATGTTTGATGATAAGGTCAATGTATTGCAAGTCCCAGGATTTAGGCCATCCATTAACACCCATATGTTGCATGCAGGCTGTTACCGGGTAATATAGTACTTATGTCATGTGTAAGTCTTCACTGAGTTATATGTACTATGCATATACGCGATCCTCCCTCTGTTAGTTGTTTAGGGTTTTCATATGGTAACCATGACAGTCCTTCTGTCTTGCTATACAGGCTTGTATCTTTATACTAAGGTCATAGAAGTACCTTTGTGCAGTAATCATCACTTTTGCTATTCACCTCTTTTCATCTTGGGCTCCTCTCCTTCTGGATTAAAAGTATCCAGTAATGACTGGTAATCTGTAACTAGAACAAGCCTTCTATGTATATACTGACTGAATTTCCTCCACTGTCCAGACCAGGCTAAGGTCTTCTCTGCCTCTTGGGCATTGTTACCGCCACTTTTAGTCTCTCAGTTTAAAGAAATGAAATGAGTCATTCTGTACCATCTTCAGACAAGTGTAACAGAACAGTGCCATATCTGTAGGACAAAGCATCACATCCCACAGACAGAAATGTGTTAAACAAGATTAACACTTCATTGGACATTATCATTCCTTTGGCATCATGAAGGATCATTTGCAGTCCTCTGTCCATCCCTGTTCAGACTCGTCTTTTCGCAGTGCTCTTAATGACCATAGCACAGTTAAGAGGTTCTCTAATAATAGTTTGTAGTAAGTTATCTGTCCAACATAAGACCTCAGCCAAGACTCTTTCTGAGGACGGGGTGCTCCAACATGACCTTTGCATTCTTCCTTGGTTTGTGTAGTCTATTCTTGGCAATAACATGCTCCCAGCGCATTTTGTCTTTGAAGAATTCACACTTACCATTATCTGTTCTAAACACATATTTTGTTAGATTATATAGGAACTTTCATAAGTTGCCTAGGTGATTCTCTTCATTCTCCCTGAGTGGTAAGTTGGCATACTAGTTAAGCTGTTTACCCTGCAGACCCAAGGTACAGGGTTTGATCCTCGAATGGGGTAATTGGCTAAGCTTAAAATGGCTCACAATGCAGTTAGCCTAGCACTAGTCTGTGAACCCATGAACGTATTACCAGGTGACGTCTTGCAAGCACTGCAGGTACAGAATCAAATAATGTAAAAAACAGTCTGACCACCACTAGAGGAAGGGAGAGCATAAAAGCAATAAATTTATTCAAAGCAAACAAGGATAAGCGCCTTCACTACAATCAGTAGCTTCCTCAGACCATACATTACAACAATTTCTGCAGTTTTTAAACCACAACATTCATCTTGTCAGAAAACCATTGTCCAATCACAATTAACCACTAAGACACACCCCCTTCATAACACAAATCACATTTAAAAAATAAGAACACACCCTTTCAATACAAAACAGCATGATATCAACTTATACGTCATCACAGCTTTTCAATAATCTGCAAAGTAAACATAAAAACATATTAATAAAATATATAAATATATAAATAATCACTAATCTGCTAGACTCCATCTTTTTAACAGAAACCTTGCCCAGCTGGTCAGTTACTACATCAGGCTTTCTGAGTATCAGCTTTATGTACGTCAACAAAACCACAAGAAGGACCAGTAGAACATGGACCCTGTCTGCTGGCCAGTGTGGGAAACACCTTACCCTGAGTGACTTGATCCCGGGGAAGTTACCGGTTATCCTTACCAGAATCTATCCATCCCAGTCAGAGTGCACATCTATGGTTGCCCTATCACTGGTAATCCTTACCAGAATCTATCCATCCCAGTTGGAGTGTACATTGATGGTTGCCCTATCACTGCCCAACCTAATGACTCCTAGTGATGCCAAGTTTCTGCAGGTATGTGAAGTTATCACAAGATATTTTAGACTTAGAACATATAAGTAAAGAGATTTATGATTATTTCCTTGTGGAAAATACAGTGGTGCCCCATATACATGGCCTACCTAAGATCCACAAGGATCCTTTAAAACCTAAATTCAGACCTATAGTGGCTGAGGCTGGGTGGTTGACCGAGCCAGTTTCTGTGTATTTGGACAAAGAGCTTAAGAAAGTGTTGGAAGGTTATGAAGTGGTACTTAGAGACACAGAAAATTTCTTGTTGGACCTACATAACCACATAAAAGGAAGTAATGGAAATGACTTTGATTTGATGGTGATCTTGGATGTGGTGTCATTCACCTGGATTCCTAACAGTAAAGGATTAGAGATGGTTAAAGCCTGTCTGATGAAGAGTGGGGCATACAATGAAATGAGAGCTGACTTTATATACATGTTGATGGAAATGGGGTTGGAGCACAATGTTTTTTTTATTTGATAGTAAGTTGGCAAATGTTAGGTGTTGCGATGGGGCCAGTTGCGCTAATGTGTACACTAACATTGTAATAAAGGGATGGGAGGAGAGGTACGTTAAAGCCAGCAATGTAAATTTTTTCGTAGGTTTGTGGATGATCTTTTCATTTGCTGGAAGGGTGGCTGCAAATCTTTGCAAGAATTTGTGTGCAATCTTAACATTAGCTGTAGTTTCCTGAATTTCACCTATCAGTGTTCTGACAAAGAGATTCATTTCTTAGATGTAACCATTACAAGAACGAATGGTGAAATTCAAACTCATATACATAGGAAAGATTGCTATCAACCCTCGTTCTTGCAAAAGAGTAGTATGCATCCACCACATATGTTCCCCAACATTGTTGAGGGACAAGCCTTAAGGGTTTCCAGATTATCATCTTTGCACCAGGATTTTGAACTAGGACTGGAGTATTTAAAAACTTTTAAATCTTTAAGTATTTTAAATGTTTAGCCTTCACTGACAGACGCTATTCCAATAAGGAAGTTAAGCGTGCTTGTGCACGGGTAAAAAGGGAAAGAGGAGGGAGAGGCAAACCCTATTTATTAGGAGGAGGTAATAAGAGTGACAGGACACCTGTTGGCAACATCACTGTTCCGGTTATATTACCCTATGCTCAGGGTCTACAAATGGTGAAGCAAGTGATTGATAAAAACTGGCACATTTTACTAACTGATGATGAAACTGCAAGGATAGTTGGTACAAAACCTAGATATACATATAAGAACAGTTCAGATCTGAAGCAGCAGTTATGTTACCTGAGGGTGTTTGTACCCGGGGGAAATGAGTATTTAGTAACAAATGCATGCGGGAAGTGCAATTATTGCACATTTATAGATGAGTATAGATATTTTAGACACCCTGATACTGGATATCTATGGCATCTTAGGTGTAACGCTGACTCTGCAACACGAAAATTCTGGTGTACATTGCATATTGTATTATTTGTTTTAAATTTTACATAGGCAAAACAAACCATAGGTTAAATGAGAGAATTAGGGATCTGGACTTCTGTACAAGGACCAAGCAGGAGTACAGTGCCATAGCAAAACATACATTGGCTGAAAATGGGAGTCACCAATTTAAGTTTCAAGTTTTGCAAGTTATACAGGATAGTCCAAGAATAGAGGATATAACCAATAGAACTGAAACCTATGAGTTGAAATGGATCTTACGCCTGGGAGCACACAGGGGTTCTGGACTGAATGACATGGTTCCTTTGAAACCAATACTAAAGTGAAGGAGAATTAAATGATGAGTTATTCTGTATAGATGGGATATATTACATGGGTTAGATATAAAAAACGTATGCGTGATATGATGCTTAGATGCAGTGTTTTATGTTATATAATATAATATGTTTACTAATAGTTTTCAATGTACAAAGTTCTTATAATATGATTTCCTGATGTTTTAACTGTTGTTTCTTTAAACCTTAATTGGTTTTCTGGCTTTTAAAAATGGAGGGAAATATGTGAAACATGATTGGTTTTCTTATATGCTCTTGGTGCATTTATATGAGAGGTTAATATGTTTGTTTTTATGCGTCTGATGAAGTAACTAATATTATGAAAGCCTATTAAACGTTTTATATTCAAAGTGGAGTCATTTGGTTATTACTGGTTGCTGTAGCTGCCTTCTACTTGGTTCATAGAGATTTTGCCAGAATTTATTTACTCACTTAACCTGTTGTCTTGGGACTTGTTTTTAGGATGTCGTATATGCTTAAATGGTCAACAGAAAATCTAGTAACAAAAGAGCAAATGTATTCTTTAGAAACAAAGGTGAAGCAAATGGGCTCCAGGACAGGATATGATGTCATCTTTTACGTACATAAATTTGGTGTAGGATGAATCCATGCCCTTTCTGATGAAGTTCCTGATAATTTAACTGTTTGGGATGGAAGCACTTATTCCTCTAAATAAATGGTGTGGATTAACTACTTCCTGCTTGTGTTTGCTTCACCTTGGATTTTTGTGGTTTCTTTTGTTCCTGTTTGGATTCTTTAGCTACACCCTTTTCACCTGGACTTAAAATAGTATCAGAATTCACACCAAGGTCACTCAGCAAAGGTGAAATTATCCCATTCTCCCATTTAAAAAGGACCTCATTATAAATCTTGCTCACTAGATGAGATGGATAATCTCTAGCTCTTAACATCTCAACAAGTACATTACATTGTGTATAAAAATCCTGGTCATTGCTTACCATCCAAGAAATTTCTCACAAACTGGCCTTTGATGGTACCCTTCTTAATATGTTCACAGTGGTTGCTGTGATAATGCAGGAGGCTGTTACAATAAGTAGGCTTTCTGTAAATGTCACTAACATATTGCTGTCTCCCCAAATTCTTCCTTATTTCTACACCAAGGTAATTAATAGTATGTGAACTGTATATATAAGAAAATCTTAAAAATTCTGTAGTACTATTTATATAGAAAAGGAATTCACTGACATCTGTGTTATCACCTTTCCATTGAAAAAACAGGTCATCTATGTATTGCAGGTACAAATTCCACTTGTTAGCAAAAGAGGAATTAAATAAATATTTTCTTTCCCACGTTAACATGATGATATTGGCAAAAATGGGGGCATAAATGGCCCCCTTAGCTACCCCTGTTTTTTGTAGGAAATATTGTCCCTCAAAGAAAACGAAATTATTTTTAAGAACAATTTCCATAAGAGTCATTAATATTGCCACCTGTTCATTACTGAAAAAATGTGTGTCATACAAAAATTCTTCAAACCATTCTATACCCAGGGAGTGGGGAATTACATTGAAAAGATTAACTGCATCTACAGTTAAGAATGTGGTATTTTCATCAAAAACAAATTATTTAACTTCTTCAAAAAATGCCATGAGTCTATGCAAATGTGCCCTTCATCCTTCAAAACATCTTTGAGTGTGGTATCAATATATTTCCCCAATGTGTGGGTTTTAGATCCACACGCACTTACAATTAGTCTCATAAGGGGGTTGTGCATATCCTTGTGTATCTTCAGAATTCTGAAGATACTTGGAACTTTGGGGTATTTGGTGAACAAAAATACAGCTAAACCATGATCTATCTGACCTAAGTCCTGCAACAATTGGCTAAGCTTCTGGTGTCATTCTAAGGGGATCCAGTATCTGCCTGCCTAGGATGACATGGTCGACAGACCACAATGCTTTGTCAGAGATGGCCTGCACATGTCACCCCTGGGATTCCAGATACTGGCTAAAGCTCTAGCTGCCCCTATAGTGCCTTTTTTGGCAAGGTTCAAATAACAAAATTCACCACCGTAACAGAAACAGGCAAGTAAAAACTGAGGGTAATGCTACTCAATGCTAGAAGTCTAAATCTCAAAATGCACTCCCTTGAGGCACTCCTTAAAATGGAGAACATCAATATCTGTGCAGTGACTGAGAACTGGTTCAAGGCTCCAGAGAGCACCCCTACATTACCAGGCTATAACTCATATCACACTTTTCGGCCACCTAACCTGGACCAGAACACCTAAGGCGGAGATGTGTCCATATTCATTAAGGATATCCACACCTCTAGGCTAGTTGCGCAGAATAATGCATCCGAGGTTATCCAAGTGCAACTAACTCTGGGCAAAAAAGCAATCCAAATTGTAGCTTGCTACAGATCCCCCACCATGCTCCAGGATTTCCACTCCTCTTTTCTTGATATACTGGAAAATATTAGTGTTCAACCAAACACCCTAATAATGGGCGATTTCAACTACCCCACCATTAACTGGAAAAGCTACTAATGTATCAACTCCTTCACTCAACGCTTTCTGGAATTCATAAATTCCAATGCCCTGGATCAACTTATCTACACCCCCACCAGAGGCAACAATGTCCTAGACCTAGTCATTACCAACATGAGTGATCGGTGTTCCACACCTGAAGTCAACTCCTTGTTGGTCAGATCCAGCCATAAGCTAGTCACCCTAGATATCCACATCCTGCCCTCACCCTCCATTAAGGAAATCATGGTAAAAATGTTCTCCAAAGCCAACTTCATGCTTCTTAAGACAGAAGTGACGAACTTCATGACACCCATGCAGATGGATAATACAGTTACGACTGCTGAAGCCTACACAGATGCACTCTATAAGCACTTAGACGAGTGCATGGATCGTGCTATCCCAAACAGAACCAAGACTCTATCCTCCAAAAAAGGAAGCCAATCTGGTGGTCCCCTGCCATAAACCAACTCTACAACAGAAGGAAGAAACTGTTGCAAAAGAGAGTAAAATCCCATGAGTGGAGGAGTTCCCTGGTCAGCCTCAGTAAGAAGCTGAGGTCCCTTATAAGATCCTCCAAAGCTAGCTATGAAAACAAAATCACCACTGATTCTAGAGACAAACACAAAGCATTCTATAGCTATAAAGCATTCTATAGCTATGTCAAGAATCTCAATGGCAACAACCAGATCTGCTCTGAGTTACAGCAAAACGGCATGAAAATTACAGAACCAACTGATATTGCCAATGTCCTGGCAGATAGGTTCAGTGCTAACTTTACCCCCCTCTCACCCCCTAAAGGTACCATAACTATACAGGAAGAATGCAGAGTCTCTGTAATCACAACTATACAGGTCAAAGCTGCACTCTCTAAAGCCAAAAACACAGCATCCATGAGACCGGACAACATCCCAAGCTGCGTTTTACATGAATTTCAGAACGAACTGGCTCCCCACCTAAGCACCATGTTCAATCATAGTCTCACATCAGGCTTTGTGCCCACTGAATGGCACACAGCAACAGTTATCCCACTCCACAAAGGGGGAGCCACCACTGATCCAGGAAACTATCGCCCTATTAACCTAACGAGCCTGGTCTGTAAGGCCATGGAATGTATCTTCATGGAACTCATAAACAAAAACATTGGTAGCCTCCAAACTCTGGACCCCACCCAGTTCGGGTTTGTAAAAGGCAGATCATGCCTCCTGAACCTGATCAACTTCTTTGAGGCAGTCACCAAAGCTGTAGATGAGGGTAAGGTGGTTTGCACAGCCTATCTTGACCTCGCCAAGGCTTTCAACACCATCCCCCATTCTGGAATTATAGCTAAACTCACTAAACTAGGTATAAATCCCTATGTCACAAGATGGGTTGCCAATTGGCTCACTGACAGAACCCACACTATAAAAGTTGCAGACTCCAAATCTGACTTCAAACCAGTGACAAGTGGAGTACCACAGGGTTCAATCCTGGGACCTCTCTTGTTTGGTATCTACTTCTCTGAAGTGCAGGCTAACACATAAGGCCTTTGGCTAATGAAGTTTGCAGATGACTGCAAACTAGGAGCCATAGCTGAGTCCCCAAATGATGTGGACGTCCTACAGAAGGGCCTCAATGAGACAGATGCCTGGTGTCAGAGCCATGGCCTCAAGCTCAATGCCAAAAAGTGCATTGTCATCACCTTTAGTAAAAACTCTGTACCCATGAACTACCACATAGGCGGCAGTCTGCTTAATGCTGAATGGGTGATAAGAGACCTTGGGACCCAGGTGGACAGTAGTCTCTCCTTTGATAATCACATCGCCACAGTAGTTAGGAAATCCTTCTACGTGGCACACCTCATCACAAAAGGGTTCTCATCTAGGAAAAATAGGTTGTTGTTCACCTCTACTCGACACTCATTAGACCCATTATAGAGTGCAACTCCCCTTTTTGAATGTACCTCACAAGACATCTGCAGCAGCTAGAAAGGCCACAGAAGTACCTCACTAAGAGGATTACTGGCCTCAAACAGATGCCCTACACTAACTGTCTCAAAAAACACCAGCTTTACTCCGTAGCATATCGCCTACTCTGTGGTGATCTCTGCCTAACATATAAAGCTATGTCAAACCCAGAGCTGTTAGACATACTACACCTAAAGAAATCCCAATCCCTCCGAGCTACATGCTCTAGGGACCTAAACCTTGTCACCACAATAAACAGGACATGTTGGAGGGATAGATTCCTGTCCCAGAGACTTCCCATACTCTGGAACAAGTTACCCATCTATGCCAAGCAAAGTTCCTCATTAGCACTCTTCAAGAAAAATCTCGATAAGTGGATGGGAAATAGGAAATACACCCCAGGGATCACTTCTGTGGCTCTGCTTGACAGGGGTACAGGAAAATAACTTTCTTGGGTGGTGTAAGCCAGGGAACCTTGCTGGCTAGACTTACTTAGGCCTTTGGGCCAATAGCCTAGTACCTACCTATGAACCTATGTCTTTCAAAGTAAAATCAGTTTTGTGGTATGAAATATTCACAAAATTCAAAGACACATCCTCATATATACAACCATCTAGCAAAAGGACATTAATTCTGTTAATATAATCTTGTTTAGCCATCACCACTACCCCACCCCCCTTATTGGGTTTCATCACCCGGATAGTTTTATCTTTACAAAGTTTAAACAATAACTTCCTTTCATTCACCATTAAATTATCTGTACTCCCTTCTACATTATGATTAAATAGTGCCCTACAATCAAACTCACACACTTTTTCGAATAATACCAAACTTAGAAAATGATGTTGGCAAGTGAGGTTAAATGCCCACTTACCCCCGGGTCTTAATGGCAGTTTTAGTACTGGTAGTTTGTTATGTTTGGTTCCTATGTTATTTGATAGCCTTCATTTGTCATTATATTCAGGTTTCTTTGGGGGATTTAAACAAATGTTTTAAATATGCTGACGTAAGATTCAATTTATTTATTTATTTTTATTTTATTTCTATTTTTGTGTGTTTTTTACTTGCATATCACTTTAAGATTTAGATTTGTACTAATGTTTTTACTGGTCGTGTTAATCATGTGTATTTTCAAAAATGGTATTTCAATGTGTGTAACAGTTTGTTTTATTATTCTGAGGAAGTAATTTGTTACACCCTGAAGAAAGCGCTTAATAAACCTGTGTTATTGTATTTGGAGTTTCTTGGAGGTTTCTTTCCTGGTTCTGGACTTTTATTTTATGTGCTTTCCTGGTTCTTGACTTTTTGTGATGTAAAGTAAGATGATCATACTTGAAAAACATAGGTAGCTTGAGGGGGTATCCAACAGGAAGTACATCCATGGTATCCAACATGAAGTACATCCATGGTATTCAACAGGAAGTACATCCATGGTATCCAACAGGAAGTAAATCAAAGTCAAGGAGAACCAGAAGACAAAAAAAAAAAAAACAGGAGACAAAAATGAAAACTGTCATTGGTGATTTACTCAAAAGAGTTTTATAACTGGATAAAAAATGCATGCAAATGTTAGTAACTAAGGGATACCAAAAGGCAAGAACACTATGAAACATAATGCTAAGTTACTGTAGACTGAGAACCTATCCAAAAGGGGACTGATGCAGAAGAAACAGTTCTTCTCTGTTTACCTGAAGTGCAATTACCTGAAAGTTTAGTGGATCAAAAAATGGTTAAAGATTCAGCTGATAGAGACCTCTTAAGAAAGTACTTTTATGGTGTGCTAGACATCCTGCACCCCTTGCATGGGGAATGTAACCCCACCAATCTTGACTTAAGTATACTCACTTTATGGTTGCACAACTGTGGAGAAAATAGAAATGCCCCTATAGTTAATAACTGCCTGTGCAGAAGTACAAACTATACTGGAAGTAGTTTCCAGAGTGAAGCAGTGATTGGTAAATGTAACATCAGCGAACTTAAATGAACAAGTTGAAATTTCCCCAGTTTAAAATGAAGATTTCTAGGGTACTTAGAACAGGCAAGTGAAGCCAAAACAAAACAAGCACGCTCTGTTCACATCCAATCCTGTTAGATGGGGAAAAATCAAGTATTCACCTCATTCTGATACCAGTAGTCATTTGCAAATAAAAGGTGATCAGCAGACAAAAACTAGGCCAGAATGACTTTGAAGCCGTAACTGAAGGTGTCAAGAACTGTTGTTTAGTGATCAAAGAAAGTGAGTCGTTTAACAACTCTCTCAGGCAGAGCATTCAATACTGTTGTTAAAGGTTGTTAAGCAGCATATTCTTTTTTTAATAAATGCTTATTATATCTTTATAACTAGGTGAAACACAGGCATATGCTTTATTTTTGTTGCACCAAGATGTTAAACATATAACAACATTTCAAATCAGCAAGCAACAGCACAGCTATTGGATGACAAATCTTTAAGGGTCATCATATTCAAACCCCTGTCCTGTATCTTAGGCAGCTATAGGTCACTGTTCGTGTCCCAAAAAGGTCACTTCACATACTGGAGATACTTGCCATCCAACCCAACACTCTACTCACGGGAGACTTTAATTACCCCCCTATAGACCAGAAATCTTATACAGCCTCAAACCTAGAGAGAGAGCGAGAGATTCTTGGACTTCGTAAACACCCTTGACCAAATATTGAATATGCCTACCAGAGGCTCCATCATACTGGACCTTGTGTTGTTCGCAAATATGGGAGAACTCTGCCCCCCTCCAGTGACTCATCCCCTGGTAAGGTCTGATCATACAGCTCATCATCATCAGCCCCCTTTTTCCCATTTTCTATAAGGGGGTGGGGGTATCGTATTAACTGTCGCCAACTCTCTCAATTCAATGCCACACTCCTGCCTTCTTGGACACTCATGCCTGACTGTCGATCTTCTTTCACACAATCCATCCACCTCTTTGCTGGATGTCCTCGTTTCCTCTTACCTTCTTCCTGTCTGTCCCAAATCTTCTTCACCAGATTGTCTTCTGCTTTTATGCATGTGTGCGAACACTGTAATCTGTTTTCTTTGATTTGTTTCTGCAATTGGAACTACTTTGGCTTCTGCTCTTATGTCCTCATTTCTTCGTCTGTCCCACAGTGTGCATCCTACCACCCTTCTCAGGCACTTAATTTCCATTGCCTCTAATTTCTTCATCTGTCCTGCCTTTACTGCCCAGATTTCCGTATCATACAGTAGTACTGGTCACTCCACTGTCTTGTACACTTTACTTTTCAGGTTCTTTGGCATTCTTCTGTCATATACTACACCTGACACCCCATGCAAGTTAGCTGTAGTCCCTCTGATTCTAGTTTATTCAGACGTCCCTTCTCCTGAACCACCCCTCCCAGATACATGCAGCTGTTTACCTGTTCCACTATTTTCCCATCTTTCTCAATTTTCATGTTCTTCTGATTTTCCCAATTTGCTGCCATTACCACTGTCTTATCTGTGCGTATTTTCATCCCGTGTGTCTTCAGTTTTGCATTCCATTCCCCTATCCTTTGCTGAAGTTCTTGCTCAGAGTTTGCCTGTAATGCCACATCATCTGCATACAGCAACTTTGTTGATCCGTCCACTCCAACCTGTTTGCTAATGTAGTCCATCACCAGTATGAACAGCAGTGGGCTCAGAGTTGAACCTTGGCTTACACCCACTCCCACTGGGAACCACTCTGTTCATACATGAGTCATTGGGTCCTTGTACGTAGCTTACACTAATTCTACCAATGTTTCTGGGACTTCAAACCACCGCAGTACTGCCAGATCAGCTCTCTTGGGACCTTGTCATATGTTTTCTCCAAGTCTAGGAATGCCCAGTTGGACTCTTTCCTCATCTCTAGCTTCTTCTCAGCTATGTGTCTCACTGCAAACATCGGGTCAGTTGTGCTGCATCCTGATTTAAATCTGAACTGCTCATCTCCCATTTTACATTCTACTAATCTGCATATCCATTTATCAATCACACTCTCCAGAACTTTCCTGCAATGTAGTAGGAGTTTGATGCCTCTGTACTGCCCACACATGTGGATGTCCTCTTTGTTCTTGTACACTAGCATGAGTATGCTTATTCTCCTGTCATCTGGAATATGCCTTTTTCTCCACACTGCTATTAGTACCCTCAGGAGCCATTTCTCCTCTATCTCACCCAGCATCTCTATCATATCTGCTGTAACCTCATCTGAGCCTGCTGCTTTCCCTGTCTTTATTTTCCTTAGTGCTGTTCTTACTTCTTCTAAGGTGGGCTCCTCTTCTTCTCTCACTGTAGGCTGTTTCTGGGGCAGTACAGTTTCTGTGTGGTTTTCTTCATTCAGAAGCTGCTGGAAATACTCCTTCCATCTGCCTTTGATGTCCTGTGGACTGGTGAGCAGGTTGTTGCTGGCATCCCTTATGAAGGGTGTCTGACTATCTTCTTTATCTTTCTGTCTTTGCCTTGCAACCTGAGATAGTTTCTTTGTGCCCCTTACTGAGTCACTTTCCAGAAGTTGGTAGCGAGCCTCCGATGCCTATTCTTTGCTATTTCAGCTCCTTTCTTAGCTTCTTTCTTACCCAACCAGTATTCCTTCCTAGCCTGGTCTGTCTTTTCTATCTCCCCCTTTTCCTGCACTCCTTCATTCTTTTGATGACTTCCTGGACTTCTGCATTCTACCAGGAGCTTTCCTTAGGTACCTTATTTTCATAACTGGCTCAGCCACATATCTGTTCTGTAGTCCTCACACATGCTGTTTTTAGGTGCTGCCAGTCTTCTTCAACCCCACCTATTTCCTCCTCTTCTTGGGGTGCTACAGCCCTGAGTAATTCCTTGAACTGTTGTACCTTTTCTCCAGCCAACTTCCAGGTGATCAGCCTGCTCTCTGTTGACCTTAGAGCCTTCTGTAACCATTGCTTGCAGCTGATTGTGACAACCAGTGGTTTATGCTGTGGGCTAATTATTTCACTGGGGCTGACTTTACAATCATTGATTCTACCTCAGTGCCTTTTCCTTACTAGTAGGAAGTCTACCTGAGATGCATGTTGGCCACTCTTGTATGTGATTTTGTGACTGTCTCTCTTTCTGAACCATGCTGGCTACTATCAAGCCATTTGTCAGACAGAAGTCTAGAATGGCCTCTCCTTCTTTATTCCTGTTGCCCCACCCATGAGGACCCAGGCAGTCATTATATCCTGTTCTAAACTTAAAATTAAATATAAGCATTATCGAGTGGAGAATTTGGTTTCTGTTACTTTTTGTTGCGGAAGTTGGAGGATTTCTTATAAGTTTATCATATCCTGTTCTGTCTGTCCTGATATGTGTATTCAAGTCACCCATTATCAACATCAATTCATAATGTCTTGCTTTATCTAGTAGGTCCTGCAACTGCTGCCTGAATGCACTCTTTTCCACACAATTACATTCCTGCTGTGGGGCAAAAGCCGTGGTTATGAGTACTACTCTATCATGACACTGGAGTCTGATTACCATGTGTCTGTCACTAATTCTGATGATATCCCTCACTGCCTTCTGAAGCCTCTCTTTCACCACAATTCCCACACCATTTCTAGCCTGTCCCCCTCCTGAGTAGTAAACTCTGGATCCCAAGCCAAGTGGCTCTGCTGCACTGCCCTTCCATCTTGTCTCTTGGATACATAGGATGTCTAGCCTCCTCCGTATCATCATGTCATCCACTTCCAAGCTGCATCCTATCAGAGAACCTACATTAATTGTAGCAATCCTCAGTTCATGTTTGACAGGTTGTTTTTTACGTCCAGCTTTCACTCAACAGAGCTATCCTAGGTCACCCAGGCTAGGCAACTAGACACTAGCTGGCCAGTAGCTTATTGACCCAGGGCTACTGTTTTTTTTTGGCAACACACAGTGACCAATAGGGGCACATACATCCTTCCAACCATTAGCATGGGTCCCTGGCATAGGTTGGAGTAAGCCGGGTCCTCAACCCACATATCACCAGTAACTATCCATGCCCATTTTGGCATCATTAGTCAACATGACTGAATCACCTGGAGCCATATTTTATACAATTGAATGACTATCCCCTGCTACGGTGCACAGTCTGTGATCAGTGTTCTCTTAGCTTGAGGATACTGCACACCACAGTTGATGCCCAAAGCGGTTGGTCTGTACAACTCTACTCCCTATAGGGCATCATGTAGAATCTGTGCTGCTGAGCACAGTTCCATTCATGGGTGAGTTTGAGATGTAAACACTCAGCATGTTTTTTTCAGAGGTGGGAGGAACCCCACAGAGACACAGAGAGAGCATGCAAACTCCCACAAGGCATTGGTTGAAGGTCAGGATCACACTTTGTACCTTGCGCATGGGAAGCAAAGACCTTAACCATTATGGCAACTGGTTTGATCATATATTTTTCTCCTTCAAAATCAAAATCAACTCTGTAATCCCATCAAAATCAACTCTGTAATCCCACCAATAACCATTAGGAATTATTCCAAGGCAAATTACCTTTTATTAAGTGATGGTTTGTCAAAATGTATTGCTCTCCAAACCCAGGGAACACAGCAGCCTATGCTGAACTGCTCTCAGAGACTCTATACATCCATGTCAGTGGCTGCATAGAGGCTGCTGCACCTACTAGAAGTTATGCCAGGACTAGCCCCAGAAACACACCACCCTGGTGGCATACCAAATTAAACAGGATATATAACAAAAGGAAAAGAATTATGGCAAAAATCAGGAAGGGTAATTTCCATAAAGATAAAAGCTTCTCTCATCTATCTAAATAAGTAACTAAGAGGGCTAATTAGATCAAGCAAAACCAATTCTGAGATTAAGATAGCCTCCTTGGTGAAAGATAACCATAAGGCCTTCTTCATCTATGTCAGAAATCTAAAGGCCAGCAAACAACAATGTGCTGAATTGGTGATTCACAGAGCCTGGTGATATAGTGAACCTGTTAGCAGACAACTTCTCTTCCGACCTTTAACAGATCCTGGAAACTACAGACCGATTATTTTAACTAGTCTTATTTTCAAGGCCAAGGAAAGAATTATCATGGAAATTTATGTATGTATTTATTTATTTATTTGCAGTTTTATTACAGGGGAAGTGCACTGAGCCGAATTGACCCATTTTTAGTGGAGGCCAGGGGAGAAAAGCTCCAAGATGCATTATACAATTTAGATACAACTGACAGTTAATATTAAAGATACCATTATGTAGAATAGTTACACATAAATGCATTCAATATCATGCATAGTTAAATTCATTAAGCTTGAAGGTAGGTATCATACAGTTTCATTTGAGGAAAACAGATATGTGTTAGGTGTGGAAACAGTTTACATACAAACCTTTTAAGAAAATGTAAATACGCTTTACATGCACACAGTGGAATGCTATTTACAATATTTACAAGGTTGGGCTCTGTGAGGGTAGCTGTAGGAGTTGTTGAGAGCATAGAGAGAAGCTATAGAAATTGTTGCGAGCTTAGATAGGCTCATAGGAAGATAACTATGAAAGTTGTAGAGATTGGGAACCAGAGAGAGAACTCCCTTGGATTAGGTTGGGTGAAGGCAGGTACATTTCCATTTAGTGGACAGGTGTTTGAATAGTTGGGTTTTGAAGTTTTCTGAGTTTGGTATGGTTCTTAGCGTGGAGGGAAAGGAATTCCATTTTTTATCTAGTGAGAGCGATAAGAGAAGTTGGCCAGCAGGACGTTTAGGTTTATGGATAGTAATTAAGTTCTAATTTTCAGATCTGAGAGCTCTTTTGGGTGTATAAGGGGGAGGGATGTTAGTTAGAGCAGGACATTTTGTTGGGTGAAATATGAGTATATATACAGTAGTGAGTTAGAGATAGTCTAGGTAGTTTGGGAGTTCAAGCCAATTCAGGGATTGTAGTGTTAGGCAGTGATGTGTGGTAATTTTAGATTTAGAGGCACATTTAGAGATTTTGTTGTAGCAGTTTTCTAGTTTAGAGGTGATAGAGGAGGACAGGTTGGTTAGGAGGGGCTCCATATAATAAGGAAGGAAGAGTTGGACAGAAAGTGATTATTCCTGTACAGCATACCTAGCTTTTGGTGGGTTTTCTTAATATTTTGTTGAATATGAATATCAAACTTGAGGTGTTCATCTACAGTAATGCCAAGTAGTTTGGCAGAGGGGACCACTTCTATAGGTGAGTTGGTTTGACTATAGACTTTGAAGTTGTTTTTATCATAGGAGAGGGTCTTTGTGGGAGGGAATAGTAGAATCTTTGATTTATTTGCATTGAGAGAGAGGTGGTTTTGGCACATCCAGGTTTCAGTTGTTGAGAATGCAGTTTGGGTTTTAGTCAGCAATTCAGAGAGGTTTGAGGCAGAGCAGACTAAGGTTGAATCGGCTGCGTATTAAATGATTTTAGCATCAGGAATTGCAGTGTGAAAGTTATTGATGAAGATGTTAAAAAGCATTGGGCCAAGGATGGATCCTTGTGATACACCAGTTGGTGTAGGTAGGAAGGAAGAGATGGAGGTCTTCCATTTGACTGCCTGTGATCTGTCTGATAGATAGCTGGAGAACCAGGATAAAGCATTATGTGAGAGATTAAGGTCTGAGAGATGACAGAGAAGGTGCTTGTGGGAAACAGTATCAAAGGCTTTAGACAGATCGAGTAAAACAGTAGAAGCTAAGTGTCCTGAATCTCGGGCTTGATTGACAGTTTCTAGGAAAGAGAGTAGAGCGGTTATTGTGCTATGGCCTGGGCAGAAGCCATGCTGAGTAGGAGTGAGAAGATTGTTTTGGGTCAGGAAAGGCATAAGTTGGAGGTGGATGCATTTTTCTAGGATTTTGGAGATTGGTGAGAGCAAAGCAATGGGGTGAAAGTTTGAGATGCTGGTATTTTTGCCTCCTTTATGAATAGGAAGAATATAAGTGGAGCGCCAGAGTTTGGGGACGTATAATTCTTTTATGGATCGGTTGATAATGATGCTGATTGGGAGAGCAATGCCATCAGCAGCACATTTTAGGAAGGAAGAGGAAATATCGTCGGGAGTGTTAGAGCAAGCTTTAAGTTTGGACAAAAGTTTTTTTATAAAGTTAATGGAGATGGGTTTGAGTTCAAACAGATGAGGTGAGCTAGAAGGGGGAGAGTGTAGAGCAGTTGGGTTATTATTGGGAAATGTCTTGGTGAGGGTAGTAATAGTTTCTATGAAAAATGAGTTAAATTCAGAGCCTAGTTCGAGGTCAGATTTACTTTGGTCAGAACAGAGATTATTCTTGGAGCCTGGATTGAGGAGAGAGTTTATTGAGTTCCAGAATTTCTTGGGGTTTTTATTGTTATTGGACTGAAGTTTGTTATAGTAGGATTTTTTGTCTTTGGTGATTAGTCGTTTTGCACAGTTGTGGAGCTGTTTATATTGGAGCAAGGTATTGTCCAGTTTATTGTTTTGGTAAAGCTTCCATAGTTTGTCTCAGTGGTGCATAATCTGTTTTGTCACTTTGGATAGCCAAGGAGCAGTTTTAGTTTTTATCCTTTTGTTTCTTAGTGAGGCTAGTGAGTTTAAAGCATCAAGGAAGACAGAGTTGAAGTATTCTATAGCCTTGTCAAGAGGAAGGATGTTTAGAATTTGCCAGTTCATTTGTTTGAAAGTATTTGAGAAAGTAGTTGGATTGAAGCTACTGAGCTTACGAGTTTGAATGTATTGATGCTGGTGTGGGGAGGAATTAGTTGAGGGATGCATGAAGCCTGGGTGGTGGTCACTAAAGGTATCAGGAATTGTGCCAGAATTGGTTATTTTATTTGGATCTGAGACTAGGATCCAATCTATAGTGGATCCGGGAGGGTTTATTTTGTTAGGTCAAGTGATGGAGAGGATTATTTGAGTGAAGTTATAGAGGTTAATGGATAGGGAGGGAGAGGGGCAATTGGTTTTATTCCAGTCAGTATTCACATCACCATGTATATAAGTTTCATAGTTAATTTCAGTAGAGGCCCATAGGAGAATATTTTCGAGTGTAGAGATATTGTTACCAGGTGAGATATATAGGGCAATGATGCAGATATTTTTATGTTTATTTCATAGTTTCATAGTTTCATAGTAGTGTACTAGGCTATCTGCCCTGGGGCATTTACAAGCCTAGCCAACAATGATGTGGCTTACGCCACCCTGTATTATATAGTTGCGCCTCTCTAGTAGTGACACATGTGGGACCCCATTATTTAGTAAACTATACCTCTGTCTAGTAGTGACACTGAGGTGACTCCCGGGGTAAACTTACGATCTCCCATCCATGCATCGAGATTTTTCTTGAACAGTGCCAATGAAGGGCTCTGTCTCACATGAACTGGGATTTTGTTCCAGAGTACGGGTAACCTCTGTGTTATGAATCTATCCCTCCAGCATGTTTTATTTATATTTGTGCAGAGGTTGAAATCTTTAGCTCGCGTGGTTCTGGTGGATCTGGATTTTTTGAGATGGAGCATGTCCATCAGTTCTTGGTTGGACATGGCCCTATATGTTAGGCACAAATCACCTCTGAGCAGGCGGTATGCTACTGAATTTAGTTTTAGAATTCCAGCAGTTAGTTCAGTGTTCTGGAATTGAGGAATTAGAATTTGGAGGGGAATTAAGGTTAGAAGATTGGAGTAGACTAGGGCAGTGCCTCCACCTTTTTTATTTAGTCGGTCATTTCTGAGACAATGAAATCTTGGGGGCAGAATCTCAGAGTCAGAGATAAATGGCTTGAGTCAGGTTTCAGAGATGGCTAAGATATCTGGTTGGTTATGGCTTAACCAAGCTTGAAATTGGTGTACTTTATTGTTTAGACTTTGTGCATTCATTGTAAAAATATTTAGGGTGTTGAGATAGGAGGAAGAGGGTAAGGGATGAGTGTTGTTAATAAAGGATGTAGAACCAGGGTTAGGATGGATATTACCAGCTTGTACTAGGTTGTTAAAGGAAATATCCTTTAGCCATATTGGTCTGCCAGGCATGAATTTTGGTAGATTGTAGACTGGAGTAGGTGTCAGTGTCTTGACTTTAGAGGAGAAGAGTTTAGGGTGAAATAGGTGTAGAGGGTTGGGCTGGATGAGAGGAGAGAAGATAGAGTGGAAATGGGAGTAAAGGTGAGGGAGAAGGTGGGTTTGTATGGTGGTTGTCTTTGTAGGTAGTATTGGACAAGCATAGGTGGAATATGAGGTACCATAGTATAAGGGATGTAGGAACAAAAAGAGAAGGCTGGGGGACTGGAGGGTGTGGTAACTTGAAGGGAGCATGTTGTAGCAAAGAGAAAGTGGTATGAGTGGTTAGAAAAATAGAGAATGCTATGAAGAAGAAAGGGTTTAAAAAGTGATGGAGGTATTCTAGAGATTTAAGGAAAGAAGAGGGGGCTATAATTAATGGATGGAGTACAGATTACAGAGTTTAAGAAGGATGGCTATAGGTAGGAGGAGTAATGAGGGGGGAGCTGGTATTGGGTAATTAGGCTGAGAGGGTGGGGTAAGATAAGAATAAAGCTAGAAGTACTGGGGGAGGGTGGAAATTGGGGGCAGGGTACGGGAGCGGAGTAAGTCCGTAGGGCGAACAGAGCGGGAAAGAACACTAGATGTGAGTATGGCAGAAAAAGTATCAGCAAAAAGCAGTTTAAAGGCTGTAGTTGGAAGGTATGAGCTAAACATTTCCATCCAGAAAAAGAAGGCTGCCTTTACAGAGGGTGGTTTAGTGGGGGGGGGGAGATATTTACAGTCCAAGGATAGTAACTTACAACCGTTTGTGAAAAAATAAAACTTGTTGGGATTATAAAGAATATCTAGGATTTATATTGGTAGATGCTGCCACCTAATGGTAGAAGGAGATAGCAAACAGCAGGGATAGTTGGACCAGTCTTAGGTTTAAATATATTCTAGGGTAGTGATAACCGGAGGGGGATAGGGCAAACGGTCTGCGGTAGGCTACTAGAATGTGCACACAGGAGGGCAGACTAACTCTATAGATAGTACATCAAGTCTACATTTAATTAGTGTTAAGCAACATACATTTACACAATCTTGTTGGGGGGGGTCTTCTCAGTAGTAGTTTTCTAAGTACCAGGCAAGCTGGCCAATTCAGGGTGTCTTCAGGTGATGGCCGGAGGTATTCCTTTTGCGGTCAAAGCAGGGAGGGAGCACCCGGGATGGATTAATTTACACAATCTTGTTGGGAAATTATCAGTAAGAACATAGGAGATGTCCAGACACTGGATCCATGCTATCGTGCTTATTGAATGTTGTGAACTTCGTTGAAAAGATCACTATCGTAATGGATGAGGGGAAAATGGTGCATATTGCCTACCTAAATCTGACTAAAATATGTGATACAATACCTCACTCAGGCCTTGTCAACAAACTTACGGAACTAGGTATAAATCCCTTTATAACATGCTGGAAAGCTAGCTGGTTCACTGATAGGACCCAGGAGGTTAGAACACCTCCAAGAAGAAGCCAGTCACCAGTGGAGTCTCCCAGTTTTCTGTGCTAGGCCCACTCCCCATTTGCATCTATTTCTCAGATGTCAAAATTAATGTCAAAGGCATCTGGCTAACCAAGTTTGCAGATGACTGCAAGCTGAGAGCAGTTATTGAATACCCCCAAGATGAGGACACCCTTCAAGAAGGTCTAACACAGACAAACGCTTGGTGCCAAAGCTATGGCTTAAAGCTGAAGTCCAAGAAATGCATTATAGTATCTTTTGGAAAGTCAGCCACCCCCAGATAATTATGTCATCAATAAAGTACCACTAAAAGTTGAGTCATTAGTCAGGGATCTAGGAATGCTTGTATATAGTAACCTAGCCTTCAACTAGCATGTGTCAAAGATAGTAAGAAAATCCTTTTGTGTTACTCAGCTTACAAGCAAGGGCATGGCATCTAGATCCAGAGAGGTCATAATACCACTGTACTCAGCCCTCATCAGACTCATTGTAGAGTATAACGCCCCTTCGGTATGTACCTGACAAGAAATATGCAGCAACTGAAATGTCCACAAAGGTTTCTTGCAAAAAGAATGCAGGGAGTAAACACAAGGTCCGTCACCTCAAAGCCCTGTCTCTTTACTTGGTGACATACAGACTTCTTTGAGGTGGTCTTTGCCTGGCATATAAGGCAACCCTGGACCCTGTTTTGCTGAACCTTAATTTTGCTTGGGACATAAGTAGGACATGTTCAAGACGCATATGTTTCTCAGAGAATTTATATTCTCTGGAACAGGCTCCACATGCATTTGAAGCAGCATTCCTCCTGATCCCTCTTTAAGTAGATTGTGGACCAATGGATGGGTAATCAGAAATTCATTAAATAAGAAGTCAGTCAGTAAAATACACCTTGTATAAATCAAATTTGTGGGTCACATTTGGGTTGCACAGTGAGGCTTACAAGGGCCCTAGTTGACCTTAGCCTAGTTACACTTATGAACCTGTAATGGCCAATAGCAGTTATAAGGATGATCAAGCGGTCCACTGCACTGTATTAAGGTGACAGTCCCACTGTGGCATGGGTAAATATCCCACTTCTAACAAATACATTTTTTGGGGCAGTGGGTTTGACGTAATGGTTAAGGTCTTCATCTCACAGACCCAATTTACATGGTTTGGTTCTGACCTCTGGTCACTGGTTATCCTTAAAATGGTCCTTAAGGGCAGTTAACCTAAGTATTCACCTCTGAGGGAGGGAGGGGAGAAGAAACATAGCAAGGAAAATAGCAAAAAGGCTTAACTTGGGTAATTTTAGTTGTAAAATTCAAAAAAAGCAAGTAAAGTTGCAATAATTTAAGTATATCATTGTCATACCTGGAAATCTAGTGTGGGGCAGGTAAACCTGTTCCAAACCGCTACAAAGAGATGCCCCACTGATCAAACTGTACTTGTGCTTGTCCCAAAGGGATAATTTTCAGTCTGAGCTGATGGAGTAACATAAAATGCCTTGCAGATACTTACTAATAAAAAAACAAAATAATTCACTGAAAAAGAAGTGGTGATACTCACTCTCTCTCTTTCCAGAAATATTTAACTCATTACATCCAAGTGACTCCTCCAGGTGCATCTGTAGTTAACTCTTACTGATGCCTCTAGGCATCAAATATTGTTTCTCCATATTTGCATTAATAATTCCAAAACCATGCTATGTATAAGGTTTTAAAATATTTCATCTTAAAGCCTACACAGTGGCAAAGTCATCTGCATTAATATTTGACCTGTGTCTAGTGCAGGTAAATAGATATTAACTGTTGTTTTTATGATATTCATTTATATAGATATTTTTCACATTTTTCTAAATATTTCAACAACCAAGTAACATAGACAGAACTCCTTAGCCTCATATGAAAGCTCTCAGCTACATGAATAAAATGCTGCTGACCAGGTTCTCTTCAAAAATACCGAACCCTTAAAATGCCGAATTTCACAATCTCGAATCCACAATACCGAAATCCCACAATACCGAACACTTAGAATCACGAATATCAAAATACCGACATACCACTTTAAAAAGTGATGTGTACGTGTCTGAGACGTACTTTGTACCGAAGGAATCATGGAATCCAGCTCTGTTACCCCTCCTGGTAATATTGGCGTGGTATACAAACCCGTGGAATCACAGAAGGGAAAGCTCATCCTTATTGTAGATGAATTTGTGTATCACTTAGAGAAAAAAGGGATCCCAAAAAGTACTGGTGCTGTAAAGGGAAGATGTCCATCCCATGCAAGGGTAGGGTTGTTACAACTCCAGTTGCAGAAGGTGAGCTTTTACTAAAGAGTATGCCCCATTCACATACAGGGGATCCAACTGAAGCTGAGAGTTATAGTTTGTGCAGTGATCTGAAACATAGAGCTGTGGTATCTCATGACTCATCGTGTTTAGTAGTGGAAGATGTGCTTGCTGCTAGTTCTCTAGAAGTAATACCCCACCTACCTAATAGAAGAGAACTCTTGCAACAAGTTGGAAGGGTGAGACGTAAAACATGTAGATCATCTAGGCATAGCAATATTACATTACAGGATCTAGACGTGCAAGATTACCCACTAAAGTCAGGGTCGTTTGTTGAAAAGAGTATTTCTGATACCACTGGAGAAACCACAGTAGTAGTTTTTAGCACTGTCAACAACCTATTCGACCTAAGTAACGTGACTATTTGGCTTATGGTCAGCACCTTCTTTTACAAGGGTGTAATTTGCAGGCAGTTATATTCAATCCATGGCCTGCTGAGATGTGGAGGTTATAGTAAATCAGTACCGTTGCTTTACTGTCTGATGATCAAAAAGTCATTTAAAGCTTACAATTGCATGTGGGATGCTGTGTTTCAGCTTATGGAGGAGCAGGGATTTGAAATACACTTGCATTTTGTGCTGTGCGATTTCGAAATCGCTGCAATGAAGAGTATTTCCAGTAACTTCCAAGTGGTAGTATCCAAGGGCTGTTTATTTCATTTCAGCCGTAACGTATGGAGGAAAGTACAGCAGTTGGGGCTGACACACCTTTATAATTCGAACTTACATTTCCAGCTTGCAGTAAAGTCTTTGGTAACGTTGGCGTTTCTGCCCAAGCATGAAGTTGTGCAAGCATTTCATAAGCTTAAAGTATCATTCCCTGAAGAGGGTCAAGATGTTTTGAAATACTTTGGGGATTGGTATGTGTTAGGTAGACAGCGACATTTCAAAACCAGATCAGCCTCTGTTTCACGGTTTCCCCCTCTCTTTCCTGTAACATTTTGGAACATTTCAGATGTGAATACGTTGTGTTTGCCTCTGACACTGAATTCCGTCGAGACATGGCACCATAGACTGAAATGTCTATTGGGACTGAGGGCAAATGACCTTAGTGTGATTATGGAAACACTTGCAAGAGAACAGGAAAGGGTGGACGAGCTGCGAATACGTTTTAGTAGTGGGAGCCCACCTAGCCCTAAAAGGTGTAAACTGCAATTACGACAGCAAAAGTTTGAAACTATACTGCATAACCGAGACTCATATGGGACATTGGATTTTTTGAAAGCTAATGCACGATTATTGCAGTTATGAATGTAATGTTTGCGTGTAATGTATTTCTACGGTTTGGTTAGTCTCACTACACTTTCATGAAGAGTATGCAGCACTAATCACTACTGAGGGTGTTCAGCAGAGGTGGAGGGTTTAAAATGAAAAATAGACGCCATGATCTCTCCTTTCGGTATTTAGGGAATTCGGTATTTTGATATTCATGATTCTAAGTGTTCGGTATTGTGGGATTTCGGTATTGTGGATTCGAGATTGTGAAATTCGGCATTTTAAGGGTTCGGTATTTTAAAGTGAACCCTACTCACCACATGTGTGTAACTTAAGTGGTTGCTGAGATATTATAAATTGTTTACAAAATATTACAAATGTAACAGTTACTGCATTTACTGTGACTTATAAAGTTCAGCTTAAGACTTAGAACCTAAAAAGAACTACCACTATAAAAATAGTTTGTGCTGAAGAGTTTGCTATTTATACCTTTCATAACCCCTATGGTTCTACAAATATGAACATTGTTTGAAATATGAGGACATAATTTGATTTTGTCAAAAGGCTTAGGCTCTGCCCATTGGAAGTTACAGCGCAAACTTCCTGAGCTCCATTGGAGTGAATGAGTTAACTTAAGGAAAGCAATAATTCAGAGGGTTACCTATCATGACGTCAATTTACAGGTGGTTAAGTCCACCTTTGCAAGGTCCTACATCCTCAATGGCTGAATGTCGAACACTGACAATCCTGACTGTCCTACTTTGCCCCCCCCCCCTTTCTGGGCCCATGGTAATGCTTGTTCCTGGGTCCAAAGCGGTAGGGAGTCTTGATGTTCGGTATTTGTGTTGCGTTTACTGGAATTCAGCGCATAGACCATATTCCTACTCGACTGCCTGTGAGTTGACATTATGATAGTAAAGCAGTTCAGAGCACTGTCTGCCAATTGGGGGACAACAGAAACTTTTGTGTCCTTACTATATCATATAAAGGAGATTCAGATTGCTTTATAGAAATAAGTAGCCTTGGTTAAAAACATAATCCATACTTATGGTAGCTCGCATCAAGCCATTTTAGGCCATAAAAAAATCAAGAGTTTTACTGAGGCACTGATATTGTAGAAATCATCTATATATTCTGAAAACACTTTTTTTCTGTTTCTAATTTTCCTTAATTAGAAAGTTTGCTGATAGAGACCTTTAGCCTCCCTAATATCAGATGGAATTTCTCGGATCTGTTTGAATTGATCCACAAATGATATTGTCAAGACAACATGATCGACAATGCAGTTCATTAATCAACAGAAACAACAGAAAAACAACCCCTGCTAAATATATATATATATATATATATATATATATATATATATATATATATATATATATATATTTATACGGATTCACTTCAGATGATCGAGTTTCCGAGATCTCGAAACTCATATGATCGAGATTATATAATCGAGTTTTCAGAAACTCGAACATCAGAAGTGAAAATAAAAACAAAAAACACATTTAAAGTTGTTTTTGCAGGGGGGGCAAGCCCCATTGCACCCCACCTACTTAAATATACTAACTCCGAGATCATGCTACAGTGGTGAAAAGAGAAATCTCCCATTCTGCACTTCTGCAGACACTGCGGAACGGGAGATTTCCCTATTCCCCACTGCAGCACAATCTCGGAGTTCATATATTTAAGTAGAAGGGGTGCAGAGGGCTTGCCTCCCTGCAGAATCCCTCACCTAAGGTGCTCACACACTTTATTTAACTCCCCCTTCAGGTGTTCGAGTCATGATGAGGATAAACAGCACAGAGTAAGTAATTCCGCCACTAGCCAGAGATCTACCCGTGTTTGTTTTAAGGCAACTTCAAATTGGACTATTCGGAAACACATTCATTGAATAGATAGCCATGCAAAAAAATCTGCTTGGTTTCAGGTATGACCCAGAGTTATATCACAAAGATTCACATACCTGTGAAGCAAACTTCTCCCTCTCAATTAAATTCAGCACAACAAGCCACACCTTCAGGAAGGTGATAGATGACTACATGGTCACCAGTAAGTTCCAGCATTGGATCTGGGGCATTAAACTTCTCGGTGGTCAACAGGCCTTGAGTTTCTTCATCAACCCTATAAATCTCTGAGCTCAGACAGATGAGCACAGTACTTAATACCGCACTCTATTTAAGCCATAACAGTAGAAGTATCCAGAGCATAAAACTATAGTACACAATTAGCTAACTAGATTTACAAACAGACACTGTCATCACAAAATAACCCCATGGTTTATGTTATAGGGTTATTGGGTGTCTTCTTACTGATTTTATAAAGTAGAATAATGAGCCAACGGGATGATATTCTGGTCTTGGTGTAGTTAAATAAAAGGCTTGAAAATACTCCTAACAAAATGTTTACTCTTGTTCCTTCTTAAAGGATTGCCATTTAAAAACATAATATTTATATTTTAGTGAAATTAACCCCTACAGTGCAATTATCCCCCCCCCCCCAAGTTCAACTGGCTATGTGGAATGCTCAGAAGTAATGGAATGGTATTTAATGTAGCATAAGGAAACAACAATGTGCAACACACAACACTGAAATCAGTGACAAGCAAGCACATATTCATTGGTAGTATCCAGTGGTTTTTAACATTTTGTCATGCATGAATTCCAAAACAAAGAGATGAAATAACTGCATATGATAAAAGTTATATTGAGCTGAGTCTATTACATGATCCTGATTTATGTAATAGTGAAACCTAATGTTATCACTAAAAAGTACTTACCTGATTAGAATAAAAGTGCAAAGTCCAGGTTACAAACATGTTGTGGCACTACTAGCTGAAGGTGGCAACTTGCAGCAAGTATATGATAGGTTTCTGAAGTCTTGAAGCTTCTATACCTTGTACAGGTGAGTTTATAACAAGCAAACCCTGCAACACTGCATTGTATGATCCCAAGACATGTTGTCCTTGATTGTACTAAAGTTCCTACCTTCGGCCATTTTCCATCACTCAGCCTTTTTAGTGAATCTATTTGGCTAACTCTTTAGAGAAGCAGTTATATAGCAGCCCCTCCACCAATGTTTCTGGAAAGACTCAGAATCATGTTGGGAGACACAGAGCTGGTGAAGGCTGTAGTTCAAAACATTTAGCATGCCAATAGTTCTTTCAGCTGAACCAGATTTCATTGTGACAAGAAAAATGTTGACAAGATTACCTAGGGAGGACGACATGCACAATCATGTGACCTCTACCATTTAATTTCCATTCTGCATGCAGTGTTGCATCACTAACCTGTAGTGTCACATGACACCTGCCATTTAATTCTCATTCTCTATGCACTGCTGCATCACTGACATGACACTGTCATGTGACACTTGCCATTTAATTCTTATTGTGCATGCAGTGCTGCATCACTGACATGACACTGTCATGTGACACCTGCCATTTAATTCTCATTCTCTATGCACTGCTGCATCGCTGACATGACACTGTCATGTGACACCTGCCATTTAATTCTCATTCTCTATGCACTGCTGCATCGCTGACATGACACTGTCATGTGACACCTGCCATTTAATTCTCATTCTCTATGCACTGCTGCATCACTGACATGACACTGTCATGTGACACCTGCCATTTAATTCTCATTCTCTATGCACTGCTGCATCACTGACATGACACTGTCATGTGACACTTGCCATTTAATTCTTATTGTGCATGCAGTGCTGCATCACTGACATGACACTGTCATGTGACACTTGCCATTTAATTCTTATTCTGCATGCAGTGTTGCATCACTAACTTGTAGTGTCACATGACACCTGCCATTTAATTCTCATTCTCTATTCACTGCTGCATCGCTGACATGACACTGTCATGTGACACCTGCCATTTAATTCTCATTCTCTATGCACTGCTGCATCGCTGACATGACACTGTCATGTGACACCTGCCATTTAATTCTCATTCTCTATTCACTGCTGCATCGCTGACATGACACTGTCATGTGACACCTGCCATTTAATTCTCATTCTCTATGCACTGCTGCATCGCTGACATGACACTGTCATGTGACACCTGCCATTTAATTCTCATTCTCTATTCACTGCTGCATCGCTGACATGACACTGTCATGTGACACCTGCCATTTAATTCTCATTCTCTATGCACTGCTGCATCGCTGACATGACACTGTCATGTGACACCTGCCATTTAATTCTCATTCTCTATGCACTGCTGCATCACTGACATGACACTGTCATGTGACACCTGCCATTTAATTCTCATTCTCTATGCACTGCTGCATCACTGACATGACACTGTCATGTGACACTTGCCATTTAATTCTTATTGTGCATGCAGTGCTGTATCACTAACACTTACTGTCATGTAAAACATGCCATTTATTTCCTGTTCTGTATGTAGTGCTGCATCACTGACATTCATTGTCACATGACACATGCTATGTAATTCCCATTCTATATGCAGTGCTACAACACTGACATTCGGTGTCACATGACACCTGTCATGTAATTGCCATTCTGTATTCAGTGCTGTATCACTGACATTCACTGTCATGTGATACATGCCATGTAATTCCCATTTTGTATGTTGTGGTGTATTACTGATATTCACTGTCACATGACATGCCATTTAATTCCCATTCTGTATGCACTGTTTCATCACTGACATCCACTGTTACATGACACATGCCATTTAATTCCCATTCTGTATTCAGTGCTACATCACTGACTTTCCCTGTGATGGGATACATGCCATTTAATTCCCATTTTGTATACAGTACATCCATTGTCACATGACACGTGCCATGTAATTTCTTTTCTGCATATGGTGCTACATCACTGGCATTCAGTGTCACATGACACATGCCTTTTAATTCCTATTCTGCATTCAGTGCTGCATCACTGACATCTTTCAGCAGCAGAGGCATTGTATAATGCACCTATGAACCCAAGCAACATTTACATCATCTCCCATAAGCAGCTATGTCTATAAATAATGTAATTAAGCTGAGGGACAGACATCTGTTCCTGCATCCTTCATACCAAAGGCTCTCTTAGGCAGAACAGATGGTCATTTATAATGTTATCCATTCATTCTTTATTACATAAAATGATGGTGTTTCTTCATGAATTAATACTGCCTCCTTAAACATACTCTGTCAGCAATAAAGGAGCAGATCTCTCCTTTCATAATTTTTCTCTCTCTTTCATAAAGCTGTATGTCTCCCTGATTACTGTAGTAGTAACAGGACTAATATTTATAAAAGTAGCAGCAGTAGTTGTGCTAGCACTAGTAATACATTCATAAGTGGTTTCTAGTCTATCAGCTCAAGAGCCATTTTAAGTGTAGACAAGTGTATCCCAAATTTACCAAAGTACTTCTGATGTGTCAATACCTAACGGACATTACAGTTACGATATAGTCTTGTACATAACAAATGTTTGCAGGCTGTCCCTGGCCTGTTCATTAGGGACATTAGTGCAAACCAGGGGTAAATGTGCAATTTCCTACACCTTGGTTAAAATTGTTTCATTAGAGTTAGGAATGAGCTTTGCTTCACATAGCATGAGTGGAAAGCCTGTTCCAGAGAAGGGATAATACCTGAGATGCATATTTCTCCCTCCAATGTTTCTTGTTTACATCACAGATGACTTTTAGATCCTCAGAACATGTATTTATGATATTACTTGTTTTGCAGATGTGCAACAGATCCATCAGAGTAACAGTACTACTAACAGTTCTAGTAATACTAGTATTAATACTAGAGTATTAACCATAACTGTAGTAATAATACTAGTATCTACAGTACTAACACTGGTAGTTCCAGGTCTTAGAGAAAGTAGTTAACATAATCAGATAGCTGGAACTATTCTTATGTAAAAGTTAAGAAACCTAAAACCTCTAAATAAATTAAGAAAACATTCAAAGACATCATTGGTAGAGTAACATAACATTTAAGGCATGATGAGTTGATATGTCCTAATCCAGTTAAGCACGCTTCCTCCTGTACTGTGCACTACTGGTGTAGACTATTTCTTCACTGCAAAAATTGTTTGAAATGAAAATAATACATCATTGTCACAGGCTGGTGATTTTCTCAGTCTTCTGTATCTGTGAAAAAGAGCCTGATTGATTTTTTCCTGTCTAAAGGCTTAATACTTTGGCAGGACACCACACAACTTAAAAAAAGAAGAAAAAAAAAAGAACAGAACAGAAGAGGAAAAAAACAAAAACTATGTTAGCAGCTGAGTTGTAGGAGATATTTTGTTGAAACATAATTAACAAAATTATGTTGTGAGAAACAGTTTGGTCCTGTGGGAAAAAAACAGAATCTTGGGAGATACAACAAAAACATTTTCTCTGAGGAGGCAATCCTACTGCAGACCCTATATTAAGCCCTATAAGCCTCATTGCCAAATATTGTTAAGTCCATGATGACTGCATCTTGGAGAAATAAATATATTATACTTCATGTTGATATTTTTCATGCAATACCGCCCTTTAGAGAGAATTTAGTCGACTGTGTTTGTTCTGCCCACTACATTTCAAGTAGAGGGAGCCCTTGTCTGTGCATCATTTGATTCCTACCTCATGGTTAATGGCTCCTGAATCCTTATGAGCCTGGGTTTCTGTCTCACAATGGCACTGAGAACCACTCTTATTTGAAGAATAAACTCCTGCCTAAAGACAAAACAATCTACTGCTGGCTTGATAGGTTACAGACAGTAGTAGACCACTCCCCCCAGACTTTGCATAACCAGTTAACCAGTTTCATTGCCACTGCAAGGAAAGCAGTTATCTGTGCTGTCCTTCAGGATATAGGGCACCTGACAACCCCACAGTTGTCTGACACTGTTCCTAGACCCAGGACACACAAGAAGGATATAAGATGCTATTGGTAGGTTGATCAGTTTTCATATATTTCTTTTTTGTTTATGACATTTCCATACTGAACCTGTCCTGCTCTCTCAACTCTACTTGCCAAATACCAACCCAACAGGCAACTAAGATCTGAAAATCATCTCCATCTAAGAGTATTAAATCCCATCTTACCTGCTGATCAACTGCTCTACTCCTTCACTGTCACCAAGCTATGGAACTCACTTCCTCCTTCTATAAGAAACACAGGCAGCACCACCACCTTCAAACAAACACTGAAAAATCATCTCACCTCTTCCTGGCTGTGTACCTGCTCTATAACAACCCTCCTGGCTGTGTACTTGCTCTATAACAACCATTTCTGGCTGTGTACCTGCTCTATAATATCCCTTCCTGGCTGTGTACCTGCTCTTTAACAACCCTTACTGGCTGTGTACCTGCTCTATAACAACCCTTCCTGGCTGTGTACCTGCTCTATAACAACCCTTCCTGGCTATGTACCTGCTCTATAACAACCCTTCCTGGCTGTGTACCTGCTCTATAACAACCCTTCCTGGCTGTGTACCTGCTCTATAACAACCCTTCCTGGCTGTGTATCTGCTCTATAACAACCCTTCCTGGCTGTGTACCTGCTCTATAACAACCCTTCCTGGCTATGTACCTGCTCTATAACCTAACCTCTTCCTTCTCCTTATATTATAACTAAATTCCTATGCTACTAGTGACTGATGATATTTTCTCCATATTTCATATTTTTTTTCTTTCACCACTTGTTGATACTGGTACAATAATGCTGATTAATTTATCTCCATTTTTACCACTCTGAATTCATCTGGCAACCAACTAAATTCTTGCTTTTATGTATATATTCTGTATATGTTACTGTAATCAAACCAACTAAATTCCTGACTTATGTATATATTCTGTATATATTACTGTAACCACTATGTGTAACACTGTTTCTACTTCTGTACCAATTAATATTTAATTTTTTTCTGCATCTATGTTCTTGTCAGAGCTTTTCTCCCCGGGCCTCCACCGAAAATGGGCTCTTTTAGGCCCAGTGGACTTTCCCGGTAAACAAATGCAATAAATAAAAATGAATAAATAAAATTATCTTACATGTTACAGCTCTTTGCATATAGCTGTCATTATAACTAGAAGGCTATGTAATTAGTAATAATTAATCATCCCTGGTGCAGAAAATTAAAGACTTACTGATATTATGTTTTAATGAATACTTTGTCACAGCATTTTGCTTACTTTTAGTTCAACCAGTTATTTTAGGGCCCAATGTATTATAAAATATATAGTCACATACATCAAATGAGATTTGAAGTTGCTTTCCTAAATAATTTAATTTATGTCAGAATAAACCATATAACTGCACCACTTCATCTGTATCGTTATGCTGAACTTCAGAGAAGATTACCACTGATCTATATTTTTCATTTTATCATTAGACACGGTCAGTTGCATGTTGCAGAAAATGTACTTCCAGATGTGGTTGCGGTTTGAACCTCAAACATACAGACTTGTAAAGAAAGTTATTCTTAACCACATTACTCATATAGGTAGTTACTAAACTTACAGTCCCAGGAAGCATTGAGGAGCTTTGCCCCAGTTCCCAGTTGCCTGCAGTCACTGTCTGATTAAGTGAATTGCTCAAGGTTATATAGTAGGCAAATGGGGACTGAGGGTCTCAAACTCTGTACTACACGAACCACAGCTCACAGCCTTAATCCTCTGCAGCAGCTGCCATGTTCTTGATACATGGGTAAAGCAGAACCAAAACATTCTTTGACTTATGACTGAATACGTTTGAGTTTAATTGAAGACAGTAGCAGTGAAAAGCCTTAACACAGAGTCACTCTGCTTTTTGTAGTAAAATATCACTTTCTGAAAATTGTTAGGTTGATATTTACTATGTAATGTAATATCTATGGAATCTATCAAAGAGAACCACAGTCCAAAATGTAAAAAATCCATAAGTGCATATACTGTAAGAATACCATATAACAGTCCAAGGAAAATGTGAGTGACATTTTGTCAATGAAGTGAAAATGATGAGAGAACGCCATTACTGACTCCTTGTGCAGATCTGCTCAGCCCTGGAGTAATAACAGTGTTTGATCAATATGGTTAGAAAATGATTCGCATAGGAAACCGCTTTGCACAAAAAAGCTAACTGTTTAGTCCAAAACTAAGTTTTGTCGATAAACTAAAAATGTCAGTTTATTTATATTACCAGAAAAATGCTAAGCTGCAAATGTGACAATTATTTGAGTAATGATTAGATTTTCAATTGTGTCTCATATAAGAAGGGCAATCTGATCATTACATTTCAACATAGAAATATGTCAACATATCGAAAAGGTTAATAGATAATATGCTTTTCTTGGGCTCTAAAGAAACCCTGTTCAGCACTAGAGCTTCACAAGCTGTATACATGCCACAGTTCCATCCTCAAGTCCTAGCACCAGCAAATATGGCACAATAGGAAGAAAAACGTACATATTAAGCATGAGCTCGAACACCAGTGCGGATATGCAGCATCTGTCTTGTGCTTTAGTATATGCATGTGTGCATTCAAATGAAAAAAAAATAGTTTCTCTCTTTTTTTTTAATTTATGGGTCCCTATAACCCAAACCAGTAAGACCAGCTATACCCGATGCTTTCTTGGTGGTTTGTTCATTCTTTCTCTAATCTATGTGTTCATTGTCTTAGGGTTCCTCCTTCAAACAAGTGCCTCTGGGTTTCCTTTATGTATGAAGAATGCAGTTTGGACAGACCGTGTAAAAAAAACATATGCTGTCTGTAGAAGAAGATGAGCTCCCCTCCCTCCCAAACTCACACAAATACCTAAAATAACTGAGATTTGTATGTCACTAGTATTTCTCTTGTCATTTGTAGTCAAATGAACATAATCTTTGACTATTATCATATTTATTTTGAGACCACATACTATCAACAATAATGAAGAATTAATTTTTTAAGTAAATGGTATTTTCAAGTTTACTTTGACCCTCTCTGACATAAGCCAATGGCACCCAAAGGAACGTCTCCCCATCCTTTGAGAAATGTTAGTACAAACTTTCAGAGGTGAAGATTCCAAAAGCAGAGAAGGAGCATAAGTAGGCCTCTTCAGTCAGTGTACTGTAATTCTGGGAACTAATTTTGCATCATAGCTGTTAGTTTAAAGGTACTAAACAACAGTTTTGCACATCTTGAAGCTTGTTTTTTGACACCCTTTGGCCACTATACTAAGGTGCTAGAATCTTTTATTCTGCATTAAATATCGAGCTCAAGAGATTTTTGACTACTGTGAATTACCTTTTTCTAATTATTTTTTGTGCAAGTGCTGTAGTTTTGTATACTGTCTGAACATCTTATGACATCATAAGGAGCGTGTTAAGTCACCGAGGTGAATCTGAATGAATAATGTAATTGGAATGTTGTAATAAGTAAACAATGGTCAGGAAAGGATGTGGCACGCACTTCTGAGAGTAGTTTCCAGCTGAATTTAGCAAAAGGTAGCTAATGCTCACCAGCTGTAGCACATGCATGCTGCTGAAGCACAGCACATGAAGTCTGGATTCAGGGAAGTAATTAATATTGTGTCCTTCTATTTCCTGGGAAGGACTGCACTGAAGACCAGTGGACTGTAACAAGCAGTGGTGGTCATGTGGATTTAACAGCTGACTGGCTCTCCTATGTTAATGTGACAGTGATATGAAGGCATGTATATGAATTTCTCCTCACTCGGTGCAAACGTTATTATTCTCTTAACCTCTGAGGAAGGTTACAGTATCTCTAATCACTCCCAGCTGAATGCTAAAGCACCTTCCAGGGACCAGACTCTGACCCCCACCCAGTGTTAGGCACCTGGCATCAGCTCCTGCAATGCAAGCTCAAAGGGCTCTGTGTTTTTTTGGTCTGGCTCTATCCATCAGCTGTCTTTTCTTACATGCTGGTAATCTCCCTGCCAGCATTGACATACCTGATGCTAGTATCCCCGTTCCAGTATAACTGATGTTGGCTGCAGGGGAATTACTTCCAGACTCACACAGTCATGGAATGTTGTCTGACTGGGAATCTGTGTCACATGTCTGTCTGTCTGTAAGAAATGATAGTAGTGCTTCCAGATGCAGCCATATCTTTCCCAAGGGTCCATTTAAGTCATTCGGACAATATGACAGTAGTGTGGTACATTGTCAAGCAAGGGGAAACCAATTCCTACCACACGTCTATATCATATCATCAACAGCTTAGGTTGTCGAATCCTAAAACATCGACACCTAAGCGTCAAAATTTTACAATAGCGAACAGCCACATAATCGAATTCTCTCCTCGGGAAAGAATTTGCGTGCCCATCCATAAACAAAATAAACAAACACACCCAAACATAGTGGGGGCTTCACCCCCCCCACACACCCCTAACTAAATATACCAACTCAGAGATCGCTCTACATTGGGGAAAGGGCAAATCCCGGATAACGGCCATGCAAATTCTTTTCTGAGGGAAGAATTCAATTATGTGGCCATTTGCTGTTGTAAGCTTTTGACACCTAGGTGTCAATGTTTAAGCATTCGACAACCTAAGCTGTCTAATACAATATAGACCCCCCTATCACTTATGCATTCACATATATTAGTCACCACTTATGTCCAAAAGCAAAAAGAGTGCTCAGTGGGCCTTCAAGGGCAATTCCTTTATTTCAGCTGTTTGCACCCACGAACATGCTTACCAGTAAAGGTCATTACAGCCTTCAGCACCCATCAAAGTCTTGCACAAATGGGTACATCCATTCTGCACACTGCTGAAGTCAGTTTCCAGTGCAAATGCAGTTGATTCTTCTCTGATTCCCTACATACAAGTCTTGCCCGATATTCATGGACCCACCTTTTTCAAAGAGTCTGTTGTTTCCCCTCTTTCATTTTCTCATGCCATTTCTCAAATCAAAGCCGAACGTTATCTTGCAACCTCTGTGCTTGTCATGGCAGGTAAGCAGCTCACTGCTGTCCAGTTTCCTTTGTTTCACCCCTGCCCATTTTGCCTGTCTCATCATCCTAGATTACTAACATACCCTTCGAGTGGGGGTTACTCGGATCTTTATATACTCAACTGGACAGCGTGGTCACTGGATTCCTCTTAATCGCTAGAATAGGTGGATTTCCAAGCTAGGTCATATTTGTTTTTGATAAGATCTACATCCCTTGGTACAAATTACTTACCAAGACAAAAAAGAAGAGATTCTCCACTTGGTCTGCTAATCAGTGCCCTGATCCATATTCAGTTGCTTTTATTACAATAAGGCATGCTTATCCAAATGTTTCAGCACTGGCCTTACCTTCTGTTCAATTAAGGTGCACCTAACATCTTTCTTAGATATTCCTGTTGGCCCAGTTTCACAAACTCTGACCTCTCTCAGGGTCCCTTTCTAAAGGGTATTTTCCTAATCTTACTGCCAATATAAGACCCCATTCCTCTCTTCTTGAATAAACTACCTCATCCATTTGGACCTGTGATATATACACAGATAAAATTCTTGATATGGAACATTAACTTTGTGTTAGCCATTGCTTCACTTAGCAGGATTTCTGACCACCAAGCTCTCTCAATCATGCTGCTATATTTTCTTTTCACAAATACAGACTTTATTTAGATCCCAGCTGTATTTTTAAGCCCAAAATAGCCACTGAAACAAAGTCTAACCATACTGTACATTTTTTTAACCAGGCCGTATATTTCCCCATATTTTTTGCCCTGTGTACCTACAACAGCAAGTACTCATCTCTCTCCGTGGATATTTATTTATGTTTATTTCTATTATCTTATTTCAATTTGCTGAGTGGGTGAGAGGGCTGGACAACTGACCTTTTTCAGCTAAGACCCAAACTCTAAAAAAGAGCCAAAACATAAAACAATTGTACAATTTTCAGGTACATGTACAAAACAAAAATACAAATTTCAGACTCCTTAGAAGAAAATGCAGTAGTTGCTTTAACAAGTATACAGATTTTGGATACATTACATCAGTATAAAATGTTTCCAATAGCAGGGAACTAATGAAACAATGTTTACATTAGAAGTAAAACCTGAAAAAAATTGTTATAAAATACAGAAGAAACAGTATTTGTAATTATTTAAAAATTTCAAGACATACTATTACATCAACAAATTTAAAGATATTTACAAATATTTACATTTAAGAAATTATTTTAGAAGGTTAACAAGAAAAATGTTCTTCATCTAAAATACATTATAGGGGTTAAATAAGAATTATGAAACTCGACTTAACCATTATCCATGTCGGAAACACTTTTTTACACATAAGTTTCCTTTAGCCTTGTTTTAAAAGTTGCGAGAGTTTGTACTTTTCTGATGTGTTGTGGTATTTCATTCCATGAGACAAGCACAATTTTGGAAAATGCTCATTCACAAGCAGCTTGGGTGTTTTGTAGACAGAGCAAAGTTTAAAGACAAGATGCTCATTTGTTTGTATTCTTTGAAAGAGGCCATTACATAAATAAATAAATAAATAAATAACATTAAAAAATTGCTGCTGAGTTGCATTGTATTTTTCTTTTTTCTGGGAATCATTAAGGCACGCTGACCTTGAGGTGAGTCCACATCCACAGCTTTCTCCATAATGTTTCCTTTGAAGCCATTTGTGCTACAGCTTCTTGGTCTTCCCTGCATTCATTTATGTCTTTATACACTAGATGTGGTGCTTACACCTAGGTCTTCCTCTTGAGACTTTGTAAATAAGGGCATGTTTCCATGAGGCAGTCACCCTGGAAGGATGTCTGGGGATGCTTTGTTAACTGTTCCTGCAGCTGGAGCTGTACAACATCAGCCATAGAATACATGGGTGCTCACTCTAATCCTTAATCTGTGATTTGGGGAGCTCTGACAGCAGGAAGCAGCCCAGCCTCCTGCCCCATTTGCTTTGCCTAGTTCTCTGTGCTCTTATACCATACAGAAATTAGTCTGTGTTGGGGGATAACATACTGTGAGCTGAGGGAAGTGAATACACAGCCTGAGAAAGTTCTAATATCTGCTCCATAAATCACATTTGTTGTGCCTTTGTGCCCTGCTCATGGATATAGTGTTACAGTAAGCGCACATGACACTGGGATATATTCTGCCACATAAATGATATACATGTTTTTTGGAAAAACATACATGCTTCGCTGAAAATATGTTTGCATATTATTTTTATCAATGTTCCTGAATATATTCTAATGAGCTGACATATTTTCTTAAATACTTGTTACACTGTTCTGAACTCAGACCAGTATTTTCCAATCAAAAGTGGAAAATTAATTGTTTGTAATTTATGTTAACCTTACAGCAATAAATCTGTATCATCTTTTTTCTCTTGTCACTTCTGTGTGCAGATTGGTTGTCCCTTTTGTCCTGTCATTCACTGTTTCTTGGACTCAGTTTCTCATAAATTAAGCCCTAAGAACTGGCTCAAAAGACTTGCTCAGTGCTGGTTTTGTAGCACTAAAGAAGAAAGCAGATCTGTTTTTATCAGATTCTAGCAGAGTTGCTTATCTGGCATGTTTCCTCTCTGTGACACATTGACTTGCAGTCACACTGAATTTCATGGAGTCACTTACTTTGCGACACATCCTAAGTGCACTGACATCTAAATTTGAACAGATGTCAGACACCTTGTGGGAGGAGTAATACTTACCCCAGAGGAGAGCAAAGCAGTCCTTTGGATAACATAGCCTTTCATTTTGCTTCTGAGTGTGGTTCCCTAGAGTGACAGGTTGTGCTTTACTACTGAGACATTAGCATGACATGCCATGACATGCTTTGTCTTTTATAGAGTTGCTTCTTTCTTGTATAGTTGGAAAGGTACTGCTTAGCAGAAGAGCAAAATCACACCATAGAACTGGTCACATATTAGGAAAGGGCACTGCAAATATACATAGTTACTGGGATCATCTTTTTACTGTTAATTTGGATTTTTCCCCATTTATCATGCAGTCACTTGGGCAAAGATAGTTGAGCAAATTATTTCACTTTTATATCTCTCATAAATAATATTCTCAGAGCTTTTTAGTTGTTACTTTACACTCACGTGTAACCATGTAATATGTTACCTGCACACACATTCTTCTCCCAGGATTTTATGAATGTGTTCCTAAGTAAGTTACAGCCCATAATGCTTTAAATAACTGTTACGATCATTCATCTGTCATTTCCAGCAAGGATCACTACAGAAAGTTTGTAACCCTTTATACATTCCCATATGCTTAGTGTTTCTTTTGATGTATAAGAAAACAGGTATTGTGTGAGACACGAAAAGAAAGAGAGAAAATGTGGGACCGAGAGTCAGAGAGAGAACCCCCCCCCCCCCAAAAAAAAAAAAAAGAGAAAAGGAATGCCAAAGAGATGGGATAAAGAACAATTCTGTACAAAACTGGGGGACATCTCAAGGAGGAGTAAAAACACTGGCTCCCACTTGCTATGCTTCATCTGTTACAAATGTCAAAATGTTAAAGGGTGTAGTATTTTATTGTTACAGATCATTTGAGCAATAAGTGAATGCATTGTCAGTGTTAATCTGAATGCATCTGAGGAAGTTTCTTTTATCTGCCATACTGTTTGTGATTTTCACGGACAAAGATAGCAAAGCTATCTGCTTTGGAGATTCAATTGCCCCGTCTTTGTTTTCTGGAGATGATGATGTTGATGTCACTTTAGTTACTGTAATGAGTCACTGCTGAGTGGAATCAGAGGTCATATGTCTTTCCAGACTGCCCTCTGGAGGTGGACAAGGAAACAGCTACTTCAGGTAGAGGCATTTAACCACCTAGGGGCCTCCTTCACAAGTGGATGTGAATGTATTAATTGATTGAGCAATGGGTGGGTGTAGCGGCAGCAGTAACGCAGACTGTGGTGGTCAAGTGAAATTTAGAGTCATAGGGTGAAGCTCTCAGGTCACTGGTCATTGTTTGTTCTCATTTTTGCCAGTGATCATGAGCTTCGATTAGTGGCATATAGGATGAGATCTTGGCATACCTCTCAAATGAACAGATTTCCGCAGAATGTCCAGATTTTTGCCTTATATGTTCGGTCTGTTTTTCATAAAATTGTGGCAAATTAGTGACAAATCATTAAAGACTGAAGTTACAAAATAATGACAGACATTTGAGTTTTAGACTTCATACCCTTCAGAAAGTTCATGCTAATGCAAAACCTGTTATTCTATCAACTTTCTAAGTTTGTAAGATCAATATTTCAAAATTATCCCTATTTGTACCACTTTTTTATGGCTTTGTCCAGAGTCCTTACTTAGTCTAAGTGGTTGAGAGGTATGGATCTTGGATATGAGTAACAGAAATTATGGTCCATTTCAGGAAAAGCTGGAGTGATGCACTATGGTAGAGTGAGGATCTCTGCTATCCAGGAGGATTTGGTGCAAAGCCACTGCTTGTACTGTTGACAGAAGTAATTTGAGATGCATTTTACCTTATGAGGATGCCTCTGTATGCTTCCTTTGGGATGTGCACCAGGCATATCCCAATGGAAGGAGGCTGTACAGCCATCCCAGGCCATGTTAGAGCGATTAAATCTCTCAGTTCACCTGGGAATGCCTGGTGACCACACAGGATGACCTGGACACTGTTACTGGGGATAAGGAAGTCTGGACTGCTGTACTCAACTTGCAACCACTGTGACCACACATCTTCATCACCAAGACAAGTGGTTTAGAAATGGATGAAAAACTGAAGGATAGATAGGTAAATAATTATCGGGTAATATAACATAAACAATACTGCAAGATATATAAACTAATCTAGATATGTACATGTCAAAAAATATTTATATGGATTTACGAACATTCATTGAAATGCAGAAGCATCAAAAACAGCTGACTGATGCTTGCATTTAAAAAAAAAAAAAAACAAATACCTGGAAAAAAAGTACGGAAGCGCAAAAGATCATAGAAGGAAAAGAGATTAATTTTGCAATCCAAGTAACCCAGACGGTACCACTATATTCAGACCTACTTTGTGTGAACAGTGGTAGTATTATAGAAGGGGCTTTTCTAGATAAGGTGCAGGGACACAGGTATGCTTGGCACACATTAGTAAGTGCATTTCTATTCTCTGAGTACGTGTGATCTCATAGTTAGTATATGTGTGTGTGTGTGTGTGTGTGTGTGTGTGTGTGTGTGTGTGTGTGTGTGTGTGTGTGTGAGTGTGTGTGTGTGTGTGTGTGTGTGTGTGTGTGTGTGTGTGTGTGTGTGTGTGCGTGTGTGTGTGTGTGTGTGTGCGCGCGTGTGTGTGTGTCTCTTGTTTAACGGTAATGTTAAGGAAAGGTATTTTCATTCAGTAATGTGTAGGGCTGGTGTTAGGCACAGGGTAGGCTTAGCATTAGGATTAGCACATAAGCAACATGGTGCAGGGAGGCAAAGCCAATACAGTAAACTTTCTTTCTTTTTTTAAAAAATTTGTTTAACTAAAGTAAAGAAACATTGCTAATCAAAAGCAAGTGTGTTCATTTGCACAGCAGTCTCAATATTTAGAAACGTTTACATTAGTCGTACATCATTTGGTAAGATCCATCAGCTTATGCTGCTGTTTCTGTATGTCTTGTCTATAAATGTGTGTGTGTGTGCGTGTGTGTGTGTTTAAATGGGATTAGATTGCCAAACATTCAGAACATTGACACGTACAATGAGAAGTCCACAACACCGAAAAAACAAACCATTGAAAAGTAGTGGCAGGTGGTTGTCCAAGATCATGGTACAGCAGGGAGTAGGAGTGCAGAACTGGAGGGAGTAGACATATCCAGGTACGTATACACTGGCAGCATTTCCCTGGCGGAGACAGGGGAAACCACACATTCTGTCTCCTCTGAATGGGTGGGACATCTTTCTGACACCAACTGCTTGGAGAAGGGAAGAGGGGAAGTGTATTGATGCTTATTGGATGTAGGTCTGCCATCTATCCATTTTTCCATGGACTATCAAGAAATCAAAATGATTGTCCAGTAGTCCAGAAAGCATTACACAAACTCTGGCATTCTGCTGAGCAACACAAACAGAATGTTTTTAAAAACGTAACTTCAGACTAAATTTTTTAAGGAAAGTATCACTAATGCAATGCAATCGTGTCCAAAACTAGCTAAAAAAAGACAGAAAAAAGCATTCTGCCTCCCGATGCTCTACCTAATTTTGTCATAAAATGAGCATGAAAGTGAATGGAGTTGACAGAAAACGGTGTTGACAGGCAGGGCTATGGGCAGTGCAATGGGTGTGGCTTCGATCCACTTTTGCCACAGCAAAAAGTAGCAACCCTAAGCATATCCCCTCTAAGTTGTCAGTGGTTGAGTGCAAGGCATAGGTCTTAAACAGGCAAACCTGAACTACCCTGGATGGAGGCCGTAAAGATGATATTCAAAGCGATGAACACAAATAGTGAAAAATCTTACCATTTTCCAGATTTTGCACCTTTGTACTTGCAATCACTAATTTACTGTGAGCTACAGCAGTCTTTGTATGCATTTAACATTAAATTTAACTTTTAAAATGTGCCATCAATACTGGAAACTGGATAATGAACACGGGTTTCAATCATTAAATCCTGGCAGGCGTGCTGAAATCATTATGGAAGCACATCTTAACTGAATAATTGCTACACGAATGTGAACATTTGCGTATCTTCCAAGCCATTAATTAAAGTAACAGTTTGACAGAAAATTAAATGATTTATAATTGTTTAATAAACTGTACTTCCCTGCTCTTTCATTTTTCTGGGGGGGGGGCACTGGGGTATTACAACAAGTGACTGAAAGCTTAGCTGCTGAGTGGCTAAACATCCCAGTTGAAAGAATGTGATGGCAGACATTCAATCATTAGCTCCTGCTGTTGGCAGCACTTTAAAAGTTACATTTAAAGTCAAAGGCATAAAAAGGGTGTTGGATTTTATTAGAGACTGCAAGTACAACCACGTGATCAAAAAAATGCTAAGACTTTACATTTTTTCTGTTTGCCACTTTGAACATGATCTTTAATGATGACCCTGTCAGTAAACACTCACCGTGGTGATCTGGACTAAATAGGTCAGTTGGCAGGGAGGGGGCTGATGATACGCAGGCAGCAGGAGCAAAGGACTAAAGTGATATGCAGAGATATTCCTTATATGATAGAGAAGTAATTGTAATCATAAATAAAATTAAAAATGCAGTGCTCCATGACAGCAGTTAGTATACCTTGTAGTTTCCTGTGTGAAACTGAGGAAAATCTAATCATCCCTCCAGACTTTTTTTTTTAATATTAGTATGCGGGCACATTTTAGATGCATGTAGGAAGGAAGTAATTCTACGTATTTTATTTTGTGTAGGAGTATTTTGTTAATTTGTATTATTTATTTCACAACAATAATGGTACTGGAAACTGAAATTGTTTCTAAGAGTTGCACTGTAATAAGTAATAATCAATACACGGAAATATATATAGATATATAAAATATATTTGCAAATAAAGTGTGATAGATGAATAATGTACACATTGTCTAATTGTGTTTTAATGTAATTAACATGTTATTCTTTACTCTTCCATAAGACAAACACTCTTTCCTCTTTCCTTTGGAATGTCATCTACCCCAGGGAACTACCACATTGACAATATGCTCCTAAGTGTTGACCCAGATGTTTGAAATTTGGGATCTTATGTGGACTGTTACCTAACTTTTGACCAACATGTGTCTGTTGTTGTAAGAAAGTTCTCCTATACTGCACAGCTTATAAACAAAGGGACTGTGTCTAGATCTAGGGATATCATTGCCCCCCACCCTTTACTTCAGCCTTCATTAGGCAAGTCATTAATGTAATGCCCCCTTCGGCATGTATCTGTCCAGACACATGCAACAACTGGAACACCCACAAAGATCCCTTACTAAAAGGATGCAAGGCCTAAGCAACATGTCCTACATGGACTGACTCAAAGCCATGTCACTATACTTTGGTATCCCAAGGACTGTACACCTGGATGAACAACCGATGACCATTCACATTTTTGAATATTAATTGTTGTTCAGTATATAAACTTTTTTTTTCTCCATAAACTAGGCTTAAGGTTTTCTTTATACACCTGGATATAGTTGTGTTTTGCATTGTTTAGTAAATATGAGATTAATGTAATGGGTCTGTCTGAACTACCCCAGAGCTTATACAAGAGAAAAGAATCCATTCCAGGTTGTGAATATGCACATGCCAACCTATTCAGCAAAGGTAGCTCAAAGTGGATAAACCTTTTGATGTGATCTTTTAATTTCCTAGAAGGTCTGTTTATAGTCCTCTGTCCATTTCCATGCAGATCCATTGTTTTGCCTTGCATTTAATAGGTTTATTTTATCTGGAAAGTTCTGTAGATGCTTGCAGTAGTAATTCAGCATTTCACAGTATGGCCTTAGTTGCACCCCATTCTGAAGTATTGTTGCCCTTACAGCAGCCCTCATCACCTCAGCCTTGTATAGTGCACTCCTGTCAGTCACATACCTGCAGTAAGAAACATAATGTTTTGAAACCTCACACTAGTCTTTTTTTTATTTAAAGTCACCCATCTGTATCCAGTCTCATAACATTACACAACACGTATTCATCATGGTACCTGGTCTATTGCCTTTTGTCAAATAACAGGTCTAATTCCACACAAATTTATTTGCATTATTTAAAAAAAAATGCTTTGTTTTACTTTTGCATAATTCAGTAGTTCATAGCAATTCAATTTATTGAATTCAGCACCCTGTCATTATGGTCTCCCCTTTTAATACAAATGTTACTGTGTATTATCTTTAACTTGATCACTGATATTTGCACATGAAACTTGGATAATACTGTCCCATTTTAAACAGAACTGCCATCTAAATTCTCTATATAGTAACCATTGCATTGCTCTGTGATTAATAAGTACGTTTTATGTGATACCTTTGAAAACGTCTTAAACACTGCTGTAAATGTGTATGTATTTCTTCCAAATCAGTTGTTTGTGTCCCAGAAAGTGTATCACATGCATTGTTGTATATAACATGAGTACATCTGGAAGTGTCTTGTTTTATTTTCTGTGCACAATCACAGCCTATTTTCTGTCAATATTCTATTCAGCCAATTACATAATCTGTCATCTTATTGACCTAATATGTCAACGTAGTTATGGTTCGTGCACATACAAATGGCCTTCTCACTATTGTTTGTGTATTTTCATGGGTCTATATCACATCGTCGAACTTGTATAAGTTCGAACGATGTAATATCGAACCCAAAAGTCCGAAACGCAAAAATAGCAAAGCCACGACACATTGATTTTTTTCCCCAGGGAAACAAATTGGTGGGCCATTTTCACGGCTTTGCTATTTCCTCCACTATGGTGCAATCTCAGAGTCTTTGTATTTAAGTAGGGGGGTGTGGGGGCCGAAGCCCCCACTTTAGTTTTAGTTTAAGGTCTATGTTTTTTTTTTTTTTTTTGTAAGGGAACAGTGATTTTTTCCCTGGGAAAAAATCGCTGTTCTGTGTGTTCGTTATTGTGCGGTTTCAGACTTTTGGGTTCGATATTACATCGTTCGAACTTATACAAGCTCGATAACAAATGATAAAACGTCTCAGTCAGGGCTGCAGCACTTGTGACCTTTACTGACCCATTCTATCTCTACAGTGTTATGACACAAGAACAGGAGTACTTCTAAATTTGCTTCAGTACACATGATGGCACAATTATCCTTGTTGTTGCCTTTCTTGGAATAGTCTTTAGCCAGGGCTCCTAAAAATGCTGTTTGTCCCTGAGCAAGGATTGCACTGTTTACTGGTGTTACATTGCAGTATAAATCATGCATGAATATGCAAACAGCAACAAGAACAATCTGCTAATCTGAGCAGCAAGATGTGCCACAATCAGAGCAAAGCTAAAAATAAAAACTCAAGCCAACTAAACTGGAGCAGAGAAACTGGCATGTTTTGGTACAAAGTATTGACCACGTGATCGCTAGTGCAGATCTGGTGATACTTGAGGGCACCACAAAGGGTAAGCAGGTGGGTGATGAATTAGGCTGTGAAAAAGTACATAGTACTAACCTGAACTACATTCCAAACACCTGCTGTCAGGTGTCTAGTCTCCTGGGCTCTTGCTGATCTCATGAAAGGGGAGTATAGGACAGTCAAAAATGAGGGAAATAGAACAAGCAGAGGTACAAGCAGAAAGGAAACAGAAAGGAAAGGTTGATGGGGGGAGGCAAGGCACTTTTATGGGGAAAGGGACCCCTTTTTGTGTATGCAGAGAGAAGGGATGATGAGAAGAATGACGGAAACAGAGGGAGGAAACTGGGGAATGATAGTCTATATGGGCACACAAACAAGCAAGCACAAAACCGTGCAAGTACAAGGGGGTGGATGTGCACACACTAGAAGGAGGCTGAACAGTGACAAATAGAAGGTGGACAAGTGGTGATGGGAAGGAGTGGACAATGCAAATTGTGTGGGCTGTGGCACAATAGGATAGGTATACAGCCGCATAAGGATGAGTGGGAGTGTCCTCACTGCCAGTTACCCCAGAGAGGTGTCACTTTAGTCCAGAATATGGCTCAGATGGGTCACTGATCCAGAATATGACTCAGATGGATCAGGGTGGCCAATGACAGGGGACATATCTTGTGCTGGTGGCCTGATTACAGGTAGCTGCTTGTTAAGTGTATGTGCTGTTATCTCTAGGAGGGGGCATGGTATAACTGCCCAGTGGGCCACAACACTGTCCATCGCTTCACATACCTTATGACACCTGCCACAGCCACAAGGGCAGGGGCAGCTGAAGCTGATATCTCTGTGCATTCTCAGCTTCATGCCCTGCAAGAGGGAGACACAGTGGAAAAGATAGCTTTACTGAAGATATATACAAGTGGCAAGTATACAGTATTACAACTTCATAGCTAATGCAGACAGATAGTAGAAACAAAACAACCTGTTCAAACTAGAATAGGTGAAATAACAAGTTGTACTGCAAAACAACATTCCACCTTGGGCAGTCATGATAGCAGAAGCCTAGAAACATACCTGCACCTACACAAATAAACTATAGCCCCACATGTTCTTGCAAAAAAGCAGAAGCCATACATGGTGTTCACAACTTCACACTGTGCAGAACCCTGTAGTAAGCAAAACTCCCAAGACAACTAGACAACAAAGAGGCACAGCAAAAAGACAGTCCCCTACAATAGCTCACCTTTATGGCCTGGTAACCATCAGAGAAAATTACTTTTATTAGGAACATAAGAAAGCAGATCTAAATGATAGAAGAAAAATTAAAGCTACAATCTGAAAATCTGTAGCAACTGCAAATGCTTGCTATACAGTTAGTAGACTTCTTGCCTGATCTCATCTTCCTACTGGTGGTGGTCCCAGAGATAATCATTCTTGTGCTCGAGATGTTCATCAGTCCCCTGGACGTCACTGTCCTTAGTAAATAGCTCAGCAAGGTTATGCCATGCATACACCTTATGAAATGGACCCTGACTGGGTCCCACAGCTGCTCCATGAGCTGGCTGTATAACAGATGGAGTATAATCATGCTGTTGTTAGCATGTCAGACAGCCATTGTCTGAGGGGCATTGGCATGAGCAGCCATTGCCATGAATGTCCTGTAAAACAAGACGGCAGCCTGGGATTTACACAGAAAATATAAATTCTGGATCATGGGCAGTGCAACCTAGTGCAGCCATGACGTATGACATACATACATATCCATAGAGAGCATATATGAGCCCTCACTCATGGTGTATTGATGGCATGCTGCTCTCACTCATGGTGTATTGGTGGCATGCTGCCCTCACTCATGGTGTATCGGTGGCATGCTGCCCTCACTCATGGTGTATCGGTGGCATGCTGCCCTCACTCATGCTGTACTGGTGGCATGCTGCCCTCACGCATGGTGTATCAGTGGCATGCTGCCCTCACTCATGCTGTATTGGTGGCAAGCTGTTACATTAGTGCCACATTATTTCACCAATCAGCATCACTGAAAAATATAGTGATTCAGAGTCATACAAAAAATACAACCTTATTTGAAAACAAACAGTGCAAATGGCTATCTATGTGTGATTTTTACTTGCAATTTAAGTAGATGGTTCAACACTTTAATTTCTTTGAGAATTGGAAATTGTGGATCCAGAAATACAGTGTATCCCTGGCTGCAGACTAAATATCCAAGAAGCCTGAAAAGGTGCTACATTTTGCATTACACAGAGGAAGAAGCTCAGAAGGTTTATAATACATCGAAGTACAAAGAAAGAGAAACAGAAAAGACTGCAATAATGAAGTATAGTTTTAGAGATGAAATGGAACAATTTGTTATTTATTCAGCATTTCTTAAATTAAAATCCAAGACAATAACTGAGTGGTAAGTACGCGATTCATTAGCTTGAAACAGAATCATGAGAACTGGAAATGGGCAGACAGAGCCAGAGTACTAAAAATTCAGTTTTGGTAATAAGTAAAAGGTCTGATTTGTACAGTGAATGACATTACATGTCAACAATAAAAAGAGCTCACTGAAGACCTTGTGTGTTACGTGGCTAGTGAAATGGATAAGAAGAAATCAAATAAAACAGAGTAAAAATGAGAAGGCAAATGTATGGTAAATATGAGAAAATGGAAATATTGTGTGGAGCAAAACAACTTGCAGAATATGTGTTTACAAGCATGACAACAATAAATATTCCACTATTGGTGTTGTATGATGAAGCTATGAAAAGGAATCATTTTGCAAAAGTCTGTAAAATGAAAGACATTAATTTACAGTCAAAAAGACTGCATGGATCAGCGCTAGTTCATGTAAATTTTTTATTTATTTATTTATTTATCATTTGTTGACCAGAAAAGTCCGACTAGGTTCCACAAAGCCTGTTTTCAGCGGAGGCCCGGGGAGAAATGCTCCAGATGCATGTCTTTGGAATAAATAAATAAGCAATATGTGGGCATAATTTGTGTTGACAGTGTGCACAGAGTTAATAATGCACAAGATGCAAAGTATACAAAATTTATTACCAGAAACTATGCAGGAAATATTTGAATAAAAGTTTCATATTTATAATCAAAGTGCAAAGTGAAATGTCTGATCAAATGTTAGAAGCGTCAGGTCTGAAAGACGGCAGTCCAAAGCAGTCATTGCATATTTTCTTATTTATCCTCATTGTCATGTAAATCAAATGCTCAGAAACTGCTCATGGGTAAGCATAGCAATGTGAAATAAAGGAGTCAGTTCCACATAGTTGATGCAGAGTTGGTAGCGCTAATTCTCCTGCTGTATTTGCCCATTTTTCTTTTAAAGACTTGGCATATTGAAAGTAATTCCTAGTGTGAATACAAAGACAGAGTGTAGATCAGAATATGTTTGACTGTTCAGTCTAATAATTTACTTAAGAGTATGAAGATTAACTCTCTGCCTTGAACTGTTTATAAAGAGTTTATTATTCAGACAGATCTTACAGCACTGACACTTCTGCCTCCTCCAAGAAATGTTCCTGAAGCTTTCTGGAGTAAAATCAAGACGGCATCAATCCCCATGGAGAAAATGGTGTTGATTAAAAAAACAAATTCTTAACTCGGTACAACGAACACCATTAAGTACTTATTTGATTAAAAAACAAATTCTTAACTCGGTACAATGAACACCATTAAGTACTTGTTTCATATTTGCGGTTGTCTGTACTTTGCATGAGTAGAATATCATTCAGAGTTTCCCAGAGGCTGTGAAGTTAATACAGACTGCAACCAATAATGTGACTGATGCACTAAAAGCTGAAATACTTGCCATAGTCATTTCATATGATGGCTCAGTATGCAGTTATGGAATTCAAGAGATTTTCAAACTACTAAGAATTTTAACACATGTTTTGTAACCCAAATGAAATCTGAGAGGGTCATTCAAACTATGAAAAATATCATGAAGAAATCTTGGAGCATTAACAGTACCAGTTACATGGATGTATGTCTCACTTTACTGAAATACAGAAATACCTCCTTACAAGCTGAATGTCTATTACCAACTAACAACAGGTGATACATTAGAGAGCAGGGTATCTATACTGTCTTCTGTTGTATTACTTCTTCCTAAAAAAACTGCTTTCAGGTAAAGAGCAACTGAAAAAATAACTTTGAAATAGTGGGCTAAAGAGAGAATGCAGCAAGATCCCCCCACCAAAGAAAATTGAGCATCCCAGATCTTTTTTTCTTTCATCTTGGAATAGAAAGTTGCTAAAAAGAAATTTAAGACAGCTATTCCAAAGTACTGTATCACTGATGCTTCCAGCCAAGAGTTAGTCACAAGAGCTGAGATAGTGTCCTCAGAGACATTTTCACAAGCAGCAGTGAAAGAGCAAGAAAGTGTTCCTCTGATTGCAGAACGTACTGCTAGACTGTCTCATATAGACCTACATATATATATATATATATATATATATATATATATATATATATATATATGAGTCTTAGATGATCACAGTTTATCCCAAATATGGACGATTATTGAGAAATCCATTAAAATGCTCAGTCGATAATAAGGACTTACCAAAATGCATTATTTGATAAATTTACATGTATAGTACTAATAAAGAGTTCCAGCTTGACACATAAAAAGGTGAAACTGAAAGAAAAGTTATTTAAATATTCAAATGTCCTTTTATTTTTTAAATAAATGCAGTATAATAATTTGTTTTCTATTGAAGCAATGCAAAAACTTCAGTATAGAGTATATAGCAGCATTTTGTTTCAAAAGTTCTGTATTTATAGAACTCTGTATCAGAAATAAAGTAGAAAGTTTTTTTTTAATTATTTTTTGGCCACCATTGCCAGAACGAAATTCAGCTCAAAGTTAGGGCTTCTCCTTCCTTCTATCTCCATCCAATCAGCTGTAGGGGCTGGTCAAGCCTATCACTCCTGCCAGGAGTTCCTGAGTTGTTAAGTGATCCTAGAGAACCAGCATTACTGGGTGACACCCTGCCCTTGCACCAACAGGCTGATAAATACGAACATTTAACTTTAAATGTAAAATATGTCTGTGGCTTTAATAAATTTGGTGCCTATAGTCTGTGCCAGAGTTCTAACTGTACATCATGTGAGTTAATAGCCTGTAACTGTTGCACAGTCAGAAATATGTTGTGATGACCATGGATGTACTCAGCTGGGGTATATCTCTTCATTCTGTTATCCTGATATACCCAAATGGTAGCCCCCCTTTCTAGTCCTGTCACTAGCACACAAAAATATCTTGTATGGTCCTATACCAATCTTCATCATTTTAAACAATGCAAGAGTGGAGCTTGTTTGATAATCAGAGTGCAAATGCTATAAAACATTGCTTGTCTGACAAGAATATCCTGCATTTGTCCTGTTTGCAGAGCAGGCAAACTGGGAGATGGTAGCAACTGTCCTGCCATTCTGTCTGTACTACAATAGTCCCTGTAACCTCAGTATCTGCTGACAACCTAACACCATTATGTTCCCATATGTAGAAACCAAATTGTAATGGTACATGCAAAGATGTTTGGTGTAAATCTTAGCTTTGTGCTTTATTTGCCACTGTCTGTCAATGTCACAGATCATCAGCAAAAATAACATTCCTATTTCCCTGCTGATGAGATACATATGATGGGTAAACAGTGAGGTTTGTTATATGCCTATTTTGACTAGAAGAAAATTGCCAGGAGGCTGGGGAAATTAGTGTCCTCTTTTCAGTGTTATGTACAAGCAGTATCAGCCTTACATCATGTAGTCAAGAAAATGCCAAATTATTTCTTGTCTATGGCTAATCTGGACAGATTGTTGCACTCCAGCGTTGCATAATACAAATGGGCTAGTAGGAAAGAAATAACTAAAGTAGAATGGTTTAAAAAGAAGGGGATGTCTTAATATTGTGTACAGGGTGCTGTACTATGAATGTTCTTTTCCTGTTATAATGGCTATTTCTCTAGTTATTTGCTGTATGATGCTTTGGATTATTAATTAATAGATTATTAATTAATAAAGCTATCCTATGCTTTTTCAGGGATATTGTTTTGCAGGTTTCCACAGAAAGGATCTTGTGACAGAAATACTGTGACATTGTAGAGAGATCGATGTGGAACAAGAAACAGTGTCCTAAAAATCTCAAATTTAGGCTTTTATAGAAATAGAAATGAGAGAAGGCTGCCTGACGATGTTTTGTTGGATCTGGGAGATGCTGACAGATTCCAGGCAAATGTTTGTGAATGAAAGTGATGGAGAAAATTTAGGAGGAAATGCCTGGTGCATTGATGGAGCTGTTATATCTGGGCTGCAGTGAACAGTTAAGTTCCTGCAGATGATGCAGTTTTAAAAATAATACATTCAAAAACTGATTGTAAAGACCATAATGTAATATTTTTGTGATTCTTGAATTAAATTGTAGATTGTTCTTTAAAAAAGAATTGGATACCTGCTCATCAAAAGAGAGTAGAGGTCACTGCAACCTGAACATCTGCCACATGACCAAAGTCTTTCCACTGTCTGTTTCTGATATTTCTGTATTACTTTATTTCGTTCACCGTGAGGTCCGTATTTCATTCACCTTGAGGTCCGTGCCACATCTGTATTCTTCTCCCTACTCATCTAACTTCTTTAGTAAAGTCCTGAGCACATACATTATCTAATCTTGCTTAAATAATCCTGACCGTGATTTTATATTCTGTTTTTATCACTGAGACTGACATTTTCCACAAACAAAAAACAATACATAAAGAATAAGGGTTAGTGAAAGTGAAAACAAGTTATTTCAAATAAAAATTACTTCAATGATATCATAGGAAAATATGTGCAACAAAAGGGAAAAAAATGAACAAGTCCCACTTTTTGACAGAACAAGGGAAATATAAACAGTATAGAAGACATAAGGAATAAATATGGTGTGATGGTGCGGTATTGTCAGCTATGCCAGGAAAATAGGAAAGTGGATGTATAACATATACCAGCACAACTAGCTCAAATTTTCTAAAGAATTATATGTCATTTGTATATCAGAATGATTTGTGCAGATGCTTGTGTTGAAAAATTTATCTGTAACACTGCTGGTGTTAAAAATATACCAACAGTTTGCCCTGCTGGACAGAAAAGAAATATATATGCATTATTGTAACTGCTTAAATGTATATACTTTAACAGAGGATACGGGAATAGAAGAGGCTAATCACAGTCCAGCTGTAGTTAACTTTGAAAAATAGTTTGAGATTAAATTACCTGGCGTAAGCCATAAAGGTTGTATCTTAAAGTTCTCAATGCAGCAAGAGACAAAAAGTCTGTACTAGGAAGCTTTCTTTACTGTCTTTGGGATGAACTTATTGCTACTCTGGAAAAATGAAAGTGTTTTATGTTTTTATGACTTCCAGAAGCTGCAACAGATCTTAGCAAGTTCTGTGTGTGTATATTATTGGCATGTATGTGCTAAATCCTGGCAGCTTCTAGTGATGGGGTAGTGTAGGAAACAGAGTCACATGACCAGATATGATGTCCTTCTGTAATCCATCACTACATCCATCCAAACTGTCTTTTGACTTTTCCCAATTAGGGGTCACCACAGGAGAACTCCAGTCCGCTGATGATTGGCAGTGAAATTTTACTGTGTTGAGTTGCCAGCCCGACACCCAACCTTCAACAAAAGCACACCCACAGACGCACCTACCTGCATGTCTTCAAATCACTTGACCACAGGGAGGACATGCAGACTCCGCACAGAAGGTGCTTCAGCCGAGAATCGAACCAGAGAACTTCTTGCTGTGAGGTGACAACACTAACTGCTGTACCACCACGGCCTGTAATCCATCACTCAACTGATGTTTTAATACTAGGTGTGACTGAAGTCTCAGTGCACTCTGTTTTTGGAAGCTGACAAGGAAGGACCCCTCATCTTCTTCATCTTTCCTTGCTCTAGTAAGTAACCAGGGATCAATCAGGAAAATATAGTGTGACTAGTTAAGTATTGCTTTTCTGTAACTGTGTGAACCTGTCCACCTGTGTTATTTTTAATATTTCCTGTGATTGAAACTCTGGTGTTTATTGTAAATAGATATTTAGTATTTTCATGTTCTTTTATTATTTAGTATTAAATATATTTAAACTTTTCATTGTGGCTGGTCCTTTAGAGACTGTTTTAACCTTTGAGAGTACTCATATCTGTTTGGTGATTTAGTGGCCACACCTGAAAACCTTACTGCATTAGTCAAACACTATCATTTGTATTAATATTAATTTCATACAGTATACTTGGGTAACCTTGCAAGAGTTTTAGAATAGCTGGCTTTGGAGTGTCTGGTGGTGGTGTAACTAACTTGTAGTCTGTGAAGAAGGTGGCATAACTAGTAAATGTGTGCCAGCCTTTCCCAGGTGTGTTTGTCTGTGTGTGTGTGTGTGTGTGTGTGTGTGTGTGTGTGTGTGTGTGTGTGTGTGTGTGTGTGTGTACAAATCAAATCTCAAAGAGTGTGTGTGTGTGTGTGTGTGTGTGTGTGTGTGTGTGTGTGTGTGTGTGTGTGTGTGTGTGTGTGTGTGTGTGTGTGTGTGTGTGTGTGTCAGCTGCTTGAAGCAGGGACATGAAGCACTGGTTTCATAAAGAGGGTGCTGGAGGACTTGGCTTGGACACTTGGCTGAGGACTCAACTCTACAGCTGTGACAGTGGAGAGATTTATTAGAGACCTGGAGAGAGAGAGATAGAGAAATCCAGACCCCAGACTGAGTGTGTTACCTGTGTGCTCTTAAGGGAAAGTGTGCTTGATGCAGACAGCTGCATCTGGAAATACTGGGTGTATCATTTTTGTTCCACGTGAACGTCCTTCTCCAGTGTCAGTGGTGAGGATTCAGGCTCCTTGGTTACTGGCCCATAGAGGGGACATCACATATAGAATATTTTTTAAAGCAAAAAGAAGCTTTACAGAAAAAAAATGTAAAAGGGTAACCTTCAGTGAAGAAAGAGAAAACAAGTAAATCAAGATGGAAAGAGGTCAGAGAAAAGTTGGAAGGGGTGGAAAAATAAAAACAGAAGAAATAAAAACTGATAAAACTGTCCTAAAGAACCATTGATAAAAATGTTTGAACCACTGATAAAAATGTATGTTCATGTTAGGAAATTGGAGCAGGACCACTGGAGTATGAAGACATTTTTAATAAATGGGTATTTTAGACTAATAAGTACAAAAAAGAATTGTAAGAAACATAATAACATTTATAATGAAAAAGAGAGTATAAAAGATAATACAGAAATTAATGTCAATATCACAAAGAATATAAAATCCTGATCAGGATTATTTAAGAAAGATTAAAAGTTGTATTTGCTAAGGATTTTTATAATGAAGTTAGACAAGTAAAGAGAAGAAAGACATATGAGATGGACCTTATGGTGAATTAAATAAAGTATATCAAAAATGTTGTTGTGTCTTTCGGCTTTTCCCAGTTAGATGTCGCCACAGCGGAACTCCAGTCCGCTAATGATTGGTAGTTGATTTTTACATGCCGAGTTACCAGCCCTGGCGCACAACCTTCAACGAAGGAACGCCCATTCACGCATGTCTCCACGCAGAAGACGCTCTAGCTGAGAATCGAACCAGACAGCGTCTTACTGTGAGGCGATAACGCTACTGCAGCAGCACCACCGCGGTAAAGTATATCAAAAATAGACAGTAGAAAGATTTTTTGGCATGTCTGGTTTTAGAAACATATATGATCATGTTAATTGTGAAATCTTATGATCATAGTTGTTCATGTAAAATGCAATAAATTGGTTGATCAATAAGAAAATTGATACTCATGCAGTAAATTGGTTGATCTATAAATGATTCACTTTAATGTCAGTGATTAATGACATTAAAGGAGAGAAATATAAGATAAAGAAAAAGAGCAACAAGCAAGGCTGCGATTGAAATCCACTTGTATGTGTATATTGTTTCAATGTGGCAGTTTGTAAAATATAAAGGAAACTAAAAAAAGGAAATCTGCAAAATGAAAATGAGAGATCATATACCATATTTTGCTAACTTTAATAGATGACCATGTCCAATGAAAAATAAACCTAGAACTAGATATCATACGAGGCACTTGTATTTATTTTGGGTTAAAGCTAAAAGCATACAACAAATGTGTGGACTATAATTTAAAATTAGGAGACTAATGGTTTCAAGACAAATTAAAAAGGTATCAGTGGCATAATTTAGTTGTAAAGAAGCACAAAGGAATAATATAAAAACAGTTGTAGGTAACTTGAAAGAATCCGAGAAACTTTGGATTTCTTATGAAATGGCATTGTTCATTCGTTTATTTATTTATTTATTTATTTACATTTGTTTATGGGGAGTGTCTGACTGGGCCTAAGACCCATTTACAGCAGAGACCCAAGGAGAAAAGCTCCTCATTACAATATTTATAAACTGAACAGCACAGATACAAAAAAAAATCTTATGGAGTATAATAGTAGCTTGAAATATACAGTACAGACAAGTGGCATACAATACAATGAGTCACATAATTATCAAAGTAAGATAAAAAAAATTAGTAAATAAAGCTTCTTTACAAAATTTAGGTTTAGTAGAGTTAGGGGGTTATATCTCAGGATCATTAGGGAAAGAAGTAATGGTGGTATTTTTTAAATATGGGAACAAGACCAGACCTGCCAAAAAGAGGTATTCCCTGTGGAAAAGAAGATAAAATGGGTGGACTTTAAAAGGTTCATTCTCTTGTCTATTTTGTATCCTTGAATTAAGTTTTTTTTTAACTAACTTAATGGAAGCAAATGGCTTGGATGGTTTTTGAGATGAGTTTTGAGTGAATCACAAAGCATGGTGGAAAGTTGGTAAAAGACTGGAAATAGGACTGCATGCTTGAAAACTAGCAAAATGTATGGGGACTTGTAAATGTGAAAAATACACATTTTAAGGAAAAGTAAGAAAATAATTTACAGTAAATAAAACAAAAAGCAGTTGAAAACAAAATGAAGATAAGGAGTAAGATTTGTGATTTTGCCTGAAGGCTGATCCATAAAAGCTACCTATGAAGCAAGAAATGAAGTCTAAGGCAAAAAGGAAAGTTTGTATATGGCTACAGGACACAAATATCAAGGTGGCTGGGGATTAACTTAATAGTTAAGGTGTTTACCTCACAGGCTCAAAGTGCAGGGTTTGATTTTCACCTAACTGTCTGGTTATGGGTGAGGAGTATAATCGTCTGTAAGCTAATGGCATAGTATTTAATTATGAACTTTATAAGGGAAAAATGACAACAAGCATGCCCTCTCCCCCTTTCAGTTGGCATAGACTTGTTGTTTTTCAGTAAGAGTGATAAAGAAACATTGTATCCATTGCTAAAAACATGGTTGAAGAAGTGTGGGGTGATTTTATGTAAAAACTTCTAAGATGAAGAAAGAGTGATTAGTGAAATTCAGAATAATTTGTGGATTATAAAGAAATGTGGTTATGTATTTTGAAGTTTCTAAGAATACGTTTATAAGAATGCTGAGTACATCCACGGTCATTATAGACTGTAGGAGACAAAAACAGGAGGGGGCAGGTTTTAATGACAATTATGCTGCATTTTTATTTTGCATTGTTCTTTTATTTCAGTGACTAAGAACTCTTAAGAGGTTTTCAATGCATCCTTTACTCTTTCTGAAAAGTGGGGTCTTTAACATTCACCTAAACTTCAATCAAAATCAGGCAGACAAGATCTTGGTTCAAGATCTTTTCTAAAGGATAGCATATCAGGAATGTGCCCTCAGTACCTCCATTATTGTAGTTATTATTAGGGGCATTAACTTGATATTTCAACATTATTTTCTCAAACATCAGCACCATGATGCTTGCTTATTCTTCACTGATAAGAGCCTACATAACTGTTGCATTGAACAAATGTGCTGCACAGCTGAGAAGCCATGCTCTTTATCTCATACCTCACCACACCTTCATCTGTATGTATGAGCGCACAGTGAATAAGCAAAATGTATGGGATGCTGTTTTTTTTTTTGTTTGTTTGTTTTTTTTGTTTTTGTTTTGTTTTGTTTTTTTTTTGTTTTTTGTTTGTTTTTGTTTTTTAATTAGCTGCTTTTACTTACAGACGAGAGGAAATGGTACTTCTCATCAAAATTATTGGCAAATATATGTCCTGGAAATTTATACACAATGCGAATCATAAACTAACATCATTACTATTCAAGAAGGAAAAATAAAGCAAAACTAAATAATCTCTTTGACCAGACCTGCCAACAATAGATAATCCATAAATCACCCATAAAGTACCACATTAATGTATCCTAAAAAGGACTGATGTCCTTATTACATATATGTCCTTGTTTTTTTCTACAGAGAACTAGAACACCCCTCTTCTAAGTGTATTTTGGTTAGTGAAAACGGGAAACAAATGGTTGGAAATTGTGTTTCAGAAGAGAGGAATTCATGGGTGTCATCACAATTTAAACCTTGTGAAGGTGCCATCTCCCTGCTCTGTGTTCAGATTAAGTAATGTAGGAGATGACCCACTCCATAATATATAATAAGGTGGGACATCAGGGATGTACTTTGTGGCATTTGGACAGGATGAAACAGTGTTAAGCTCATTTAAGAAAATGATGGATGCTTTTCAGGGTCCGTGCCCATGGCATGGTTGTAACTGAATTTATTGTATTGTTTTCTATTGTTTCCGATGTTAAAAAGCAGAAGTTATGCTATGAAAGACTTGCAGAGTGAAGAGTTATAAAGGCTGCTCTCTGCTTCATGACCGTGAGGGCAATATGAGGTGTAATGTTGGGTCCAATGATAGCAAAAGAAATGAGAAGCTACATGTACCTGAGGCAGAAAGAGGCTGAGATACTAGATCATAGAGGAGCTAAGAACCGTACACTCACCTAATTGCCAAGATTGCTATCTTCACCACCACATGCTGCTATACTGCCCTTTGTGTTGCCTAAATCAAATGTCTCATTATTCTGACTGGGCATTGTCCATTAGAAGATTCATCTTCAATTCTACAGACATTAGAAATCGGTTTCAAATGATGTGAAACAGAAATGACCCAAGGGATATGTTTGTTACTATAATCCCTTTGCATTAAGTAAGTGTGGAGGAACTCAATCAGCCAAGAACAGAACATCTGAACCTGGAATGGAACAGTCAGCTCTGTAATATGAGACAGACAAACAGACAGACAGACATGCTTTATACCTTGCCATATACTGCATTCAACTGCTAGAGTTTTTCTAGACCTCAGATGTAAATAGGTAAATGTAGGGGAGTGGGAACCAACAGGTATGTCATAAATGAAAAATGTTTTTTGGTTCTGTGCTAGCCCCAGCCTTAGAATGGAGATAGTCCAGGGGTTGTAGAAAAGGCTGGCAGACCTGGCATTGGATAAGACTGACTAGGAGAGGTCAGAAAGAATGAAGCTGAAGGGAAACAAGAAAAACAATCTTTAAGGGAGTAAAGTTGGCAAATGTTGCAGTAAGGGTTCAAGAGATAACCCCAGCCCTTTTCAAACTCAAAAGCTATGTGCATCTCATGTCTTATGCCAGAGAAATGTCTTTTGGCAAAAGTCTTAGCTGTTTTTGTCCATGACTAGTACAAGGCTATATGTAAAATCTGAATGACAGACCTATTATATTCTGAGCCTGTAGACCCAGCTACCTGCAGTCTCAGTGTCCAAATGACTTGTGTATCTGTCACCCACCAAGCAACACATGAGCGGCTCAGATTGTTTGCTGTACTGCGGAAAATGTCAGGGTGCTGTATTTCACTGGTGAATGCAGTATGTTCTTGGAACATTTCTTAAAAAACACATTTATATCTGAGTGTACTGCCACCATGATATAAAACTAAACTAGTAACACAAATGGGGTGGAGCTTTACTAATTTATCAGTCTAGACCACAGAAACAAATACCACTGATGTTTGTATCCATCTGTTTAGTCTTCTAGCCCTGAGCAGTAAGATTTACAGTGTATATGTTGGGGGGAGGGTAATAGACCTATCACAGATCAGTCAAAGAGTCTTCAGTGAAGCAACCAGCTTCAATGCTTAATTTATTTACTGAATAAATAACTTCATATGTGATCTAATTCCATATCCCATTGTGGACATCATTGATGAGGGAAGAGGTCAAGTTCAAGAAAGGGGCCTTTAGTTGAATGCTAGTGTGATGTCCCAGCACTGGCCAGTAATCAAGGAGCCTCAATCCTCATACACGTACACACTGGAGAGAATGACAGTAAAGTGCAGTTTCCCTTAAGAGCACACAGAAATCACAGTCAGTCTGGGACCGGCTTCTACCTCTTTCTTCAGATCCCCAATAAGAAACCCCACTGGCACAGCTATAGGGTTGAGATCTCAGCTGAGTGGCGAAACCAATATCTCCAGTACCCTCTCTGTCCAACCAGTGCTAAATGTCCCTGCCCAAGTAGCTGACGCACACACTCTGAGATCTGATTTATATACAAACACACACACACACACACACACACACACACACACACACACACACACACAGACATACACTCCTGGGAAAGGGTGGCACAGGCTTACTAGCTATGCCCCCTTTTGCCCAAACTATAAGGTAGTTATCACGGCCACCAGCCAGCTCTGTATCATCTACTCTAAGGCCCTTAGCAAAGGGTGTCAAATCTTACTGTGTAATGTTACTATAAATCTAAATGGTAGTTTGACCAAGGGCAAGGCTATTAGGAGTGCCCCACACAGTGTCACCAAATAGATATGCAAGTACTGTAAGAGCTTAAATATCTCTAAACAGACCAGCCACAATTGAAAGGTTTAAATATATTTAATAACAAATAATAAAAGAACAAGACAATAAGTAAGTAATCAGTTACATCAGAGTTCAAAATCACAGGAAATATTTAAAACAACATTGCAGGACAGTCTCAAATAAATAAAGAAAACATCTAAGCTATACTTTATTATATTCCTTTCTGAATCTAAAAGAGTTACTATGCCCTGAAAACTTACTTAGAGAACAAGAAGCAGGCAGAACTGGTGAGTGGATGTTCTTGTTAGGTGAAAGACAAAATAAAAAATGCCCCCCCCCAGAGATTTAATATCTCATATATTGCTACCTGGATACTTGCAGCATGAAATTATTTTTGTCACCTGGCTTCAGTTCCCAGGCTAAACCCCCATTGTTAAAAACTACTAGCACTTAACATCTCTCTGTGAAAATATAGCTTTCAGATGTTTGCAACTGCTAGAAGACATAAAACAAAAAAACACAAAACAACACAAAAGGCACCCTAGTTTTAGACATCCTGTCTCCTTGCTACATTAAAACTAACTTTTATAGCACAATCATAAAACAACTTAATTTCAACTATTTTCTTGAAGTTTTGCACGTTAACCCTCTATGTTCTAGTTCCCACTGTTAAAACATATAGATTTATACATGTAGGTTCATAGGTTAATAGGTAGGTACTAGGCTATTGGCCCGAGGGCCTATACAAGCCTAGCCAAAAAGGTACCCTGGCTTTCGCCACCCAAGAAAATTATTTGTATATACAATAGTTTATATACATTTCTGTTCTAAGCCAGCAGGGCACACTGTGGTCACACATCCAGGCTCAGCACTGTACAAACCATGCTCAACATACACTTCTGTACCAGCAGTTTAATATACACATAACATACAGTTCTAATACATTTGTAAGACAAGCATATGAATCATGTTGATATTCACAGATGACATATGATTATTCACAAAATTCCAGATAGCTGTTCTGGCATTATCTCCTTCTGTCACACTTCTATATAAATCATATTAATTTTCACAAATGATGTATAATTACAAAATTCCAGCTAGCTGGGCTGACAGTATTTCCCTTTGTCACAGCTAGCAAGGGAAGGGTTATCCTGATGTGAAAGACAGTTTGCAGATAAGCCATCAGCTGTAGATGTTACTAAAGTAAAGGCCCAGGTTTGGGAAGACATAGGCTGAACAATGACTTCTGCGTGGCCTCAAACAGGCTCTGCTAACTATCCTGTGAGTCAGGAGATACCAAACAGGATTGGTTAATTCAAGCAGTAAAAGTAAAATTGGCTAGACTTAAAATGTCCTAAAATGGCAGCTAGACTACTACTAATGAACCTATGAAAAGAGTGGCAGGCAGGGTGTTGCTTGGGGTGGTCCCAACAAGGGTAGATAATCTCTGACCTTAAGTGAGGATGCTGTTGAGAAGCAGATCCAGTGAACAGGACCTCCTCTGATGAGGCAGTGCCAGAAACAGATATTGTAACTGGATCACTTTCACTACATTAGAATGCTGCAGTGATTAAACAATTCTATTGTGGCAATCCTTGAGATCCATCTACCAATACTGAAGGTATAAGTCATTGTTAGGTGTCATAGCTCACATATCTTTTAAGTTTTACATGTAAACCTATTACAGTATCATTAAGAAATTGGGATGATGGTCCTCATTTTTGAAAAAGGGGGCATGAGAGTGTATTTATAGAAGAATCATATTCCTTAGCCTCCCCAGGAAAGTGTATACCATGTTGGAAACATTATTAAGACTATCATTCAGAATAAGCAGTGTGTGGATTTGTTTCTCTTTGAGAAGCAGTGACAGCTCTTTTTGCATCCTGTTCCCCACAAGAACAAGTCTAATGCCTCCTATACTTACATTTGTTTGACCCATTGTTATCACTGGAGCTGGAACTCCTGGATGAGGTGAGAGCTCTAGGGCCCATTTGTTCTTATGTGGGATCCCCACCAATGAGCTCTTCTACTCACAGTCAGGTGGTATTGAGCAAATTACTTTGCTGGTCCTGTGAGCAGTTTATTCTCTCCCTTGGCAGACCACTTCCATTCCCCTATGGGACCTCTTTTGAGCTCTGCTGCAGCTGATCTCGGAGTGCAAGCATGTCTCTATAAGCTGAATTCCCCTCAACTCACAGTGCAACTTGCACATGGAAGGGCAGGTCCTGTAGACTCAAACTCCATAGGTCAAACACTTTATGTTCTTTCGAGGGGTCACCCATGTAGTGAGCCAGAGCTGCCATCCTTCCCCCAGTATTGATGAGATGGAAGTAGTCACTCATTCCCATCCCTGCCCATCATCCCCTATAGGTACCTGAGTGTCTAATCAAACTCAGGTCACCTGTAATGTAGTTTGGGCTTTATCTGTCTAAACAGTGACAACTTTTATGTCTTTCCACAAGTATGGAAGGAGTCATGGGAGTTTGCTAGATTATTGTGCATATTTATTATGAAATTGGAAAAAAGCATATGACATTGCATCTTAGAATGTCTTATGGAAACTTCCACAACAGTATGAGGTCCCTGGGCCAGAGTTATACGACTTTCCGTATTGGATGAGGGAGAGATGTGTCCACATTTATTAGGTTAAGTTAAATGCATTCAAGGTGAGCCACGGACTCCACCAAGGTTATGTTTGTCTCTCCTTTAGTTTTTTTATTTTCATTGGCAGGATATCGAGTTATACCTAAGGTCCAGACAAAATCTAATTTGGGCATATTTGTTGTTGTTGTCCCATTGCAGTCAAGTGATTGTGATCTCCCAGCATGCACTGGAATGATTCACTGCTAAGTGCAAAACAGATTGGACAAGAATTAGCATTTCAGGGCAGAGGTCACGCTTCTGTCTTAGGAAAGAATGAACTGCTCACTCCGTGTGAGGTGTCTTGGTCATGAGTGACAGTAAATGGGATGAGGTGGTTAACCAGGAGGAGTGGGCAGCTGTAGCAGCACTACAGGCATTATACAGTAAAAGATGCATCACAGGATAAAGTTTTCAGTCTGTGTCGCCATTATCATCTGTGGTCATGAGCTCTGGGGAACGACCCAAGATGAGATCATTAATACAAGTAGCAGAAATAAGGTTCCTTCACAGGGTACCTAGGTTCACACTCTGAGATACAACAAGGAGCTTGATAATGCAGGATGGCCTCACATTACAGTTGCTCTTCATTGGTGTAAGGTGGATTATCCTAACATGATGAGTCAAACGTTCCTCAAAAAAAATGGCAGAGCAGAGAGAGCAAGAGTCCCTTAGAACAGATATGCCACAAAGTAAAATTGTTGAACCTTCCTCAGGAGACTTGATTGAAAGTCCATTTAGGATTGCAAAAGAGGGGAAAGAGAAGAAACCAGAAAGTAAAGATCATGTTCTCAGACAGAAAGAGAAATATCCAAGGGAAGGCCTGCTTGATTTAATAGAAATAAATAGACACATAAAGGGAGATAACAGAAAGAGATTACAGAACGTAAATCCAACTCAGGGTGTTGAAAGACTTATAAAAGAAGTGAATATAGTAACTGGGGCCATTAAAATAAGTTCACGTGCTGTAACAAAAATAAACAGAATATACTATCAGATATTACTACTGCTACCATAAATATAGCCAAATAACAGATAAATTACTACTGCAAACATGCAGAGAAAAAAAAAGAAAGGGAACATGTAGTACTATAAAACAACGATAAAGCTTAAGACTGTCTTAGAAAGAAATGTGATAAAGGCAACAGACAACATCACAAAAGATCAGAATTTATCTTACACTATCTCCAGTAATAAACTGAAAATAGCACATGCAGGAAATCGTAGGGTATATCAAAAAACTACATATTAAAAATATAAAACACTCAAATCATTGATGGCCCAACTGAAAAAAATCAGCATCAGCTGCATCATTGAAAAACACAGATGCTGAAAAGATTGAGGTAAAAGAAACAGTAAGAAGTGTTAACACAGAGGATATGAAATGGAATGAAGTAACAGTCAGAGAGATTAAGAAAGTAATTAAGAAGGCTTCTTAACTGGAAAAAATTAAAGATGTTAATATCACTGCACAATGATTTTATCTTGAGGAAAAATTATTTATAAGGCCATTCGAAACAGATATTAGCCTTGTTAAGACCAGGAAAAGCTGTAGTCTTCCTTAAGAGTGAACTTGAAAAACAGTGTGAGAACTGTAGGCAAATAATTTCCCTTCTTACAGTATATCATTTACATACCAAAACTGATGCAGATAAAGTTGGGTCTATATTATATTTTCGAAAGTTTCAAACATCAAACACCATATGGTCTACACCATATGAGCGATGTTTGAAATTTCGAAAATATAATAAAAAAATTAAAAAAGGACTATACTTACCTAAACGCTGTAGGCAGGGGGGCAAGCCCTCCTGCGCCCCCCACACCCCCGCTACTTAAATATTCATACTCCGACATCGCACTGCATTGAACGTTCGCCGTTTACAATTTTCGATCATGGGATAGGAACACGATAAAGTTTATAATCACTTAGATAAAAAGTGCATCTGTGACAATAAAAGAAAATGCCAATAAAGGAGAATCATATCAAACAAAGATCATCTATAACTAAACTAAGCTATAATAAAGAGCAGTTAAAAGGGATGAAACCCAAGTATGGCATGGATATATTAAAAAGGCATCAATCCATATTCATGAATTATGGAATGCTTGCAAATGGATAAAATACACCATATATTGATAAATTAGTAGTCACTATAAAACATTGGCAGACTATTTTACAACTGACTTTTCATAAAGGGCAAACTACTATAACAGGAGTAAAAATCCAGATGGATATTTGTGCACAGTTCTTTAACTCCACAACTGTTTTTCCTAGTCTAGCCCTTAACAACAAACTATGTTATGGCTACACCTTGACTTATAGAAAACAACCTTGCCAAATGACATCTGACCTACTTTTTTATGATTTAAAGCAACCAAGAACACAGTACAGATGTTTATAAATTGTTCACATGAAATAAGAATGACATTTAGTATTTATAAATGTGGAAAAAAAAAACATTTATAACAGGAAAACTGAAGCATCAAAAATATTAACTGAGCAGAATGTGATATAAAATAACTTGAAATGAGTATGGCCGTACCTGGGAGTAGATGAAGGGTCAGCAATACGACGTGAGCAAATATGAACAAATATGAGGAAGGAATGTTTAGAAGAGTAAAACTAATATTAAAAACAGTCTTGTCATCCAAAAATAAAGTTCAACCTATAAATCAGCTTGTTGTTCCTTTTCCTGTTCTTATTTACACCTTTGGGATGATTGACTGACCCCCAAAAGTGTTGGATCAATTGGACAAGAGAACAAGAAAGTTTATCAAATGGTATATAAAACCAAGCCTGTGGCACAATTATGGTATTCCTCAGGCTGATGGAGGTGTGGGTCCCATCAAAACGGACTATACGTATAGGTCTGCATGCAATCATGGGACTACATATGTATTGTTGACATCATGTGATTTAAATAAAGTGAACGTTCTGACCCAAAAAGAAAACAAGTCTAACATGTTATCTTTGCTAAGACTAGCAGAAGTATTTCAGAAAGGAAATGGAATGGAATCAAACCAGAAGTGAACAAAAAAGTAAAAAACAGGTTGCAACAGAAAGTGTCAAAAAATGAAAGAAGAGTGTGGTGAGAAGGAATGGGTGGAGGAATATAAAGCCCACAGTCGTAGTGGTATATAGAAAGCCCAGAGTTGTAGCGGCAAGTATAGTAAATCACTTGAACAACCACAGGTTGTTCAAGATTTAACACATGAATGGCTAAGGAGAGGTGAATTTAAACCAAAAGTTGGTTTACTGTCTCCTGAAACTATCCATAGGAGCCTTCCCAAACCTTGAAACATCTCTCTGCTCACTTGCTTCTGTTGTTACAACTCTATCTGACCACTAGTTGGCATTCTAAACTAGGATAGCACCTAAATCATCCATCCTTCCCTGATCTAAAAAGAATTTAACGTTCTGTCCCAGGCTTGAGAACTGTCTTCCTGCCCTATCTCTACACTATACCTGCTACTTTCTGCTAGCGTTGCTCTCTGCCACCACTTACCTTCATGACCACTATTACCTATCTCCTTAGCCCTACTCCTTCTCAACTAAGGTACCCAGTAGTTAGCTGCTTACTGTTAGGTTTTTGCTGACTTACTTGCTTACCTGTCTGAACCTGCTCCTTTCACCCTGTGGGCTCACTCTGCTCCCCTACCCTACCCCCAATTCCCACCCACCCCCAGGGGTCTGAACCATAAACCTCCTGTGGCCACACCCCCACTCCTACTTAACCAATCTTATCCTCCTACTCATTACATGCTAACTACCCAAACTCACCACATAGAGATACTCATTACTTCTAGTAGTACTTAATCAATTTACAAACTCAATATCCCAACTTACTACTAAACCTTGCAGTACCTCCCCACTCTCTTCCTCTTAAAGATACCTTACCCCAATTTATTTATTTACCTAACCTATCACCATGACCTCTATACCCAGATTCAAATACCCACTACTATTCCTCTTAATTACCATCTTACCTTTACTAACTATAACCTATGTACTAACTAAATATGAACATCTGATCTTGAATAGCTTCAGTCAGTCCCTTAAACAAGCAACCTTGTCAGACCTACTACCTTACCATAACTACATTAATATTACCTCTACACCCACCTATTTAGTGCCAAAGTTTCATCGTTTAGTCCACATCAACTATAACCAACCCAAGAAAACAAAATATACACCCTGTAAATTCCTAAATGTCATACCCAGGATTAAAAATGCTAAACTTTAGATGGTGACAGCCATCCAAACCCTGGACCCAACACTACAACCACCACTAACCCTCCCAAACAAAATCACTCTACTTCTCAAACCATCACAAAAGTATCAAACTCACTCCTCATGACTCACCTCAATATACAGAGCCTAAACAATAAAGTTGCCCAGCTCCATGCCCTCTTAGATATCTACTCCTTTGACATCCCTTGCCTAACAGAGACCTGGTTAAAACCTGCAACACTGGACAATGAAATCACCCCACCAGGATACAATATCATGAGATTAGATCGAATAACCAAAAGGGGCAGGGGTGTAGCAATACTATACAAAGCAGATTTGCAATTAACACCAATAAATGTGCAACCACCTTCTATTAGTAGAACAGAAATCCTTATTTCTAAACTCCAGATCAACACCTACAAATCAATCTATATAATATGCACCTACCTCACTCCTGGTAACAACATAACCATCCTGGAAAATATTCTTTCCTGGCTGTCAACCAACTACCCACAAGAAACCATTATCCTGGGTGACTTTAATATTGACTGGAATACCTGCATCTCAGACAACCAGACTACGCACATAAACCTTTATGGTTTTTCTCAAACTATCACCTCCCCCACCAGGATCCATAAACCCAACAACAAAGAAATAACTCTAGACTGGATACTAATAAACAGCCCCTTTCTTATGATGTAGGAATCCTTCCTGATGATATCAGTGACCACTCACTGACCTACATAATCAGACAAAAGATTAATACTCATAAACTAACCTTATATAATCAGTCCAACAAAAACTTTAACCCTATTAACTTCCAAACTGAACTGAAAGCATGTGACTTATCACCCCTAAAATACCCCCAATTAGACAAAGCTGTATCCTACTTTAATGCCAAATTCTTAGAAATCCTGGACCATCATGCCCCATCCCGCTCAATGACAAATAGGACAAAAAACACTCCATGGCTAACAAAAGAGACAAGGCACAAAATTATACAAAGAAATAAAATCTGGGTCAAATGGCAAGCAACTAAAAACCCTGCTGATCATCTAACATTTAGACAATTGAGACATGCCACCAAAAAGTCTATACTACTAGATAAAAGAAACTTCTATCACTACAACCAGCAAACCCATCAATATAAACCTCAAAAGTTCTGGGCAGGCATTAACAGACTCCTCCACCCAGGACAGTCCAAAACTCCCACCCCAACAGGATCCAACTATGAAAGTCCTAAGCATATTGCTAATGCCTTCAATACCTTCTTCACTGAAGCAGTCCAAACTCTCACCAAACTCACTACCTCGTGTTAGCACGTCTATCATCCTCCTTGTCGACTTTAACCTCCTCATTTAATTTACAACCAGTTGCAACGTCCCTCATCTGCATTCTTCTTCATAAACTAAAACCTTGCACCCCCTCAGCTGACCATCTACCAGCAGAAAATCTACAGATAGCTGCAGCAGCAATATCCTTTCCTATTTCCATCCTTATAAATAGAACCATCACTGAAGGAACAATCCCATCTATCTGGAAAGTCTCCCATATTATCCCACTCCACAAAGGAGGCAACTCAACTGAACTCTCAAACTACTGCCCAATAGCTTTACTCTCCCTTTTAGCTAAAATTATGGAAAAATGTATCCACCGCCAACTACTAGACCACCTACTGAAAAATAACTTACTAGCTAACTGCTATCATGGCTTTAGGCCTCACCATAGTACCACCACAGCCCTCCTATCCTTTTCTTACTGTATTAACAGTAACCGAAACAACAATACTCTATCCTCAGCACTCTTTATTGACCTGTCAAAAGCCTTTGACATGGTCAACCATCAACTTCTCTTGAATATACTTGGTTCTCTCTCACTAGATATACAGGCTTTACAATGGTTTAAATCCTACCTTGAGAACAGGCAACAGGCTGTACTCTGGGAAAATAATCTATCCTCTCACCTTCCTATTACCCTAGGAGTGCCTCAGGGTTCTATCTTAGGCCCTCTCCTATTCTCAATTTTCATAAATGATCTCAATCTGATCATTCCTCAAGCTACATGTATCCAATATGCTGATGTCTCCACACTAATATGCTCAGCTACCTCTACACCTCAACATCAGGACACTACCCAAACAGTGCTTAACAGCATAGAAAGATGGTTCTTACAGCATAGCCTCCTCCTGAATCCTAAAAAAAACAAAACTATTACTCTTCACTCCCACACAAAGGCCCCCAATTCACTTCACAGTTATATCCAATGATGATATCATTATATCTCCTGACCAAACTACCAAGCTCTTAGGGGTTACAATAGACCATAATCTTAGCTTTGACATACATATTAACACAATAATAAAAACAGTAAACAGAAAATTAGGCTCCCTCTATAGGATTAAACCCTTCCTTACTCCAACAGGCAGAACAACTATTGCCCTCACCCATCTAATTTCCACCCTCCTCTATGCCTGTCCCATCTAT